>NC_057802.1:269870202-269970785 GCF_018294505.1 Triticum aestivum | reverse complement strand
CTGCCTGTCCCTGCCTCCATTCTCACCATCCCCTCTGCTCCATGCTCACCGGCGCCACCTATCCACTCCATCGGGATCTCGCCCGCCTTCTTCACTCCCCGCGACGTGTCTGGGTGAGCAGCCGGATCCGGCCGCCATCAAGCCATCCATTGTTCTGGCCATCCCTGGCCGACTTCCGCTGCCAACGGCAACTTGCAGGACGATTTGTACATCAGGCGAGCGGCACCGTCGATCTGCCATCCTAGGCCAATTTCTGGTGCCGAGGGCGTCGTGTTCTCCTCCAACTTGCACGGCAACAGGGCTCTTCCGATGTCCACTGATTGAAGCTCGCCGCTCCGAGCAGTAGGCGCTAACACTGGGAGAGAGTCCGGCTGGGCCTCCACTCCAAAAGACAGGTTCACACAAATTTCTGGCAACAAATTAAATGCTTACATTGTTTTTCAAGTAGGCATTCGTTTGATAGCAGTACCGCAATCTATTAAATTTGTCCTCTATCAAAGTTACATCATGAACAGTTAGTTTCTAAGAATTATTTAAGGAGAAGTTAATTTCTAGTAGCTAATTTGGAGCCTGTACTTTATAATTACCTGATGTTTCTCGAATTAGTCGATTCAAGCATATGTGTTGCTTCAAATTTGTGAGCAGGGAACAGGAGAATGCAATGCACTGTAGTGCATGCCGATGCATTAGCTCTGCATATATACAGTTTCAGAGTACAGCCGTTGTGCAGTCGTGCACAGGTGGAGATCGTGCGCCTAGTGCCAGAGAGGGGGGAAGACTAGGTCGTGTATACAGAGGGCTGGGTCAACCAGTGGATATCCGCTGACACCCCGCCGCAGTTTGAGCGTCCGGTGGTCGGATGCACAAGCTGGACCGAAATTCTTCAAATGCAGCTGTAGGTAACCCCTTTGTCATCACGTCGGCGAACTGCTGCGTGGTTGGGACGTGTAGAACACGAAGCTCGCCAAGTGCCACCTTCTCCCGAACAAAATGTATGTCGAGTTCGATGTGCTTGGTACGCCGGTGATGAGCAGGGTTGGCCGCCATGTAGACACTGGAGATGTTGTCACAGTACACGACCGTGGCCTTGGGGACGTCGACGCGCAGCTCTCCCGGAAGTTGCCTGAGCCAGCAACACTCGGCAACCACGTTGGCGACATCACGATATTCGGCCTCCGCACTTGATCTGGACACCGTGGCTTGACGCTTTGAGGACTAAGAGATCAGGGCATCGCCGAGGAAGACGGTGTAGCCGGAGGTGGAATGTCGCGTGTCCGGGCAACCGGCCCAGTCGGCATCCGAATAGGCGACGAGGTCGAGGGCCTGCGAGCGATGTAGGTGTAGACCGTGCGTCGTCGTCCCCCGCAGGTACCGCAGTATGCGCTTGACGAGCGCCAAGTGCTGGTCCCGCGGATCATGCATATGTAGGCATGCTTGCTGGACAGCATAGGCGAGGTCGGGGCGAATCATGGTGAGGTACTGGAGAGCCCCGACCAGGCTTCTGTACTCCGAGGAATCCGCAACAGGAGAGCCATCGGATGCAGACAGCTTGGCACGAGTGTCCACGGGCGTCGGCGAGGCCTTGCACGTGTTCATGTTGGCGCGGTCCAGGAGCTCCTCCGCGTATTTGCGCTGCGACAGGAAGAAGCCAGAGCTGCTGCGCGTGACGCTGATGCCGAGGAAGTAGTTGAGCGGACCGAGGTCCTTCATCGAGAACTCGGAGAAGAGGCGTTGCTGGATGTGTTGTAGAAGACAGCGCGACGAGGCAGTGAGCACGATGTCGTCGACGTACAGGAGGAGGTACGCCATGCCGCCATCGGAGTGGTACACGAACAGCGACGGGTCGGAGCGCGCCGCCGTGAAGCCGACCGTGCGCAGGAACGCGGCGAACCGGTCGAACCAGGCACGGGGAGCCTGCTTGAGGCCATACAGAGACTTGTCGAGGAGGCAGACGAAGTCGGGGTGGTCGTGGTCGACGAAGCCGGCAGGTTGTTGACAGTAGACGCGCTCGGCCAGCTGCCCATGAAGAAAGGCATTATTCACGTCCATTTGATGGACGGGCCAGTCTCGCGACGCGGCAATGGCGAGCACGGCACGAACGGTAGCAGACTTGACGACAAGGTTGAAGGTTTCGTCAAAGTCCACGCCCGGTCGTTGTGAGAAGCTGCGGACCACCCACCTGGCTTTGTATCGTTCCAGTGAGCCATCGGCCTTGAGCTTGTGCCGGAATAGCCACTTCCCAGTGACAATGTTGGCACCGGGTGGGCGCGGCACTAGCGTCCATGTGTTGTTCGCCATCAACGCCCTGTACTCCTCCTGCATAGCTGTTAGCCAAAACGGATCGCGCAATGCCGTGCGCACGGATTTGGTTATGGGGGAAATGATGGTTACGTGAGCTTGGAGTGCATACTTGGGGTTGGGCTGGAAGATGCCATTCATACCACGGGTGACCATGCGGTGTGTGGGCACGGGGGGCGCGTGGGATTGCGTGGGTTTGGCGGGAGGCGGAGGGGGTGACGGGGTTGGCGATGGGTTGTCGTTGCTCGGAGGTGTGTGCGGGGAGGTAGATGGGGTGGGTGATCGGCAGGGGTGGAGTGCTGGTGGTGACTGGCACTGAGGCGTCGAGGGCGCAGGGGGGTTGGCCGTGGCCACACTGGTAGCTGGTGAGGCACTACGCACGGTCCAACGATCTGGAGGACTCGGTGACTGATAGTTGTCATCATCATCAGCCGACGCGGGTGGTGTGGGTTCAGTGGTGCGGTAGGGGAAAGAGCTCTCGTTGAAGAAGACGTGCCGTGAAGTGAGAACTCGACCGGTCGATCGGTTGTAGCAACGGTACCCTTTGTGGTCCGGCGAGTAGCCGAGAAAAACACATGGTGCCGATCGGGGAGCGAGTTTATGAGCAGCAGTGGCCGTGGTGTTAGGGTAGCATAGGCATCCAAACACGCGCATGTTTGTGTAGTCTGGGTGGGCACCGTAGAGCAGGTAGAACGGAGTGAGATTGTGGCGCGGGCGACATGGACGTCTGTTGAGAACGAAGGTGGCGGTGTTCAGTGCTTCTACCCAGAAGGAAAATGGCATGGAGGCGTGGATTAGGAGGCTACGAACAGTGTCGTTTAGGGTTCGTAAGATACGCTCGGCGCGGCCATTTTGTGGGCTGGTGTAAGGACACGACATGCGTAGAGCAATGCCGTGTGTGGAGAAGAACTCGCGGCTGGAGTGATTGTCGAATTCGCGCCCATTATCTGTTTGAAGTGTTGAATGTTTAGGTTAAAGTGGCGAGAGACGAGGGTTTGAAAGGTGAGTAAGGTGGGGAGAACTTCAGATTTAGCACGAAGAGGGAATGTCCAGACAAAGTGACTATAATCATCGAGCACAACTAGGTAGTATTTGTATCCAGATAAACTTTGTACAGGCGAGGTCCACACATCACAATGAACTAGCTGAAAAGGAAAGTAGGATACATGTTGCGAAACTGTAAACGGTAGTCTGGTGTTCTTCCCTAATTGACAGGCATGACAGGTGTGGGCAGGTGCAGCGACTGTAGAAGGCGATGCTTGCCGCAGAGTGGTCGCCAAGGCATCGCGCCCCGGGTGACCGAGACGTTGGTGCCAGAGATCCACGGTGGCGGCGACAAGGCTGTGGTGCATGGGAGTTGTGGTGACGGAGTAGAGCTCGCCGTCGTCATCACATCGGAGGATCACCTTCTTTGTGCGCCGTTCCTTGACAGAAAAACCGAGGTCATCAAACTCAACATTAACGGGATTATCGTGAGCGAGGGTTTTAACAGAGATGAGATTTTTGATTATATTTGGGCAGACAAGAACATTTCGGAGGGAGAGTGGAGAAGATGTAGTGGGAAGGATCTGGTGGCCGGAGTGTGTGACAGGCAAGGACGATCCGTCGCCAAAAACTATGTGGGAGAGAGCAGTGGGGTGAGAGGATGCGAGCATACCTGAGGACGAGGCCATGTGTGACGTCGCGCCTGTGTCGAGGTACCACTCGCTGCCAGCGGAGGTCGGCGGGGCGGGCTCCTGCATGGACATGCTGTTCAAGGCATGGATGAGGGCCTTCTGGTCCCACGACGGCGCGGCAGGCGCGTTGTAGGGTGGCGCCGACGCGTAGGGTGCAGGGGAGCCGTAGGGCGGCGCCGACGCGTAGGGTGCAGGGGAGCCGTAGGGCGGCGCCGTCGGGTAGTCGGCCGCGGTACCCACGAACGGTGGAGGCGCGTCGGGACGCGCACCCAGGATGCCAGAGCCCGGGGCATGGGGACGCCATGGCATCGCCCAGGCATGAACCATGCCGGTCCAGGGCGCCGAGGATGGCGTAGGAGGGCGCGACGACGAGGTGTTGTGGTAGGAGCCCCCGCCGGAGTTGCCGCCGCTGCCCCCGCCGTAGTTGGCAGGGGCCTTGCCCTTGCCCTTGTAGCGGCCGCCGCCGCTGTTGTTGTTGTTGGAGCGGCCGCCCCCGCCGGAGCTGCTGCCACCCAAGCCACCAGAGGCTGGCGAGCGCGCGGCGTGGAGGGCCATGTCGGTGGAGCCGGCGCCTTGTGCAGCGTGACGGCTCTCCTCCAGAAGCAGAAAGGCGCGGCAAGCAAGGAAGGTGGGAAGAGGCCGCTGCATGGTGAGAATCGGGATGGCGTAGTGGAGACGAGGAGCGAGACCACGGAACATGTTGAGTACCTGGTCCCGGTCAGTCACGGGCTCGCCGAGGTCGGCCAGGCGGTCAGCACAGTCTTTCAGGCGGGCGAAGTAGGCAATGACAGAGGAGGACCCCTGCTCGATCCGGCGGAACTCCGTAGCGAGGAAGACGGCCTGATGCTCGGCGTTCTCCAGGAACAGGGTGGCGATGGAGGCCCAGAGCTGTGCAGCGGTGGCGTTCCGTTGGTGAACAAGGCCGAAGATTTCCGGGCTGACCCGGTTGTACAGCCATGACACAATGTGTGCGTCGTCTTGGAGCCAGTACGGCGCCGCCGCGCGAGGTGGGTCGACGATGTGGTCGGTGACGCCGCTCTTGGCGAACATAACCTCAAAGAGGGTGCGCCACTGGGTGTAGTTTGGCGGCGTCAGGGTGAGCACAAGCGGGACATGTTGGTTGATGAAGATCCCGGCCAGAGGTGATGCGAGGGCGGCCATCGCAGCAGATGAAGTGCTGTCAGGCTCACGAGGGAAGAGGGCGCCGCCGCGCGTGGAGTTGGCTAGCGCGGACGGGGTGAGCAGGGGGGTGGAGGTGGCTGGGGCCCGAAGGGGGGGTGGTCGGTCCATGGCTGACCGGAGGGGGAGGGGGAGATGGAGGTGGTGCGGCCATGGCGAGAGGAGTGCGGTGCAGAAGGGCAGCGGAAGAGGAGTTACGGGCTCAGGAGATAGAGAGCATCTGATACCATGTGAGCAGGGAACGGGAGAATGCAATGCACCGTAGTGCATGCCGATGCATTAGCTCTGCATATATACAGTTTCAGAGTACAGCCGTTGTGCAGTCGTGCACAGGTGGAGATCGTGCGCCTAGTGCGCAGAGAGGGGGGAAGACTAGGTCGTGTATACAGAGGGCTGGGTCAACCAGTGGATATCCGCTGACAAAATTTATTGATTAAAATATGGCAGTGTACTTAGCTTGGTTTTTTGTGAACTGTTAGTTTAATTGATAAGCTAAGTTATAGTTGTAACTTGTAAGCCAAACAATAAGCTAAGTTATAGTTGTAACTTTTAAGCCAGACTATCAATTTGTGTAGGCAGCTAAGCATAATTTTCATGGAGCCTTCAATCGGCAATGTATATGGTGAAAGATCACATGTCCACTTAAACATGCTTTTGCAGATAACCCCGATGGGTGTCGTGTGTCGTTCTAACGCCCGTTCATTTTTAGTTTGGAGGGAACAGGCGCTGCTGATGGGAGCCGCAGCTGCCGGAGCTGTGCCGCGGCGCCACTCGATGGAAAAACATTTCCTAACGCCACAGGGGGGAATATGCCCTCGAGGAGGAGGGCGAGCTAATGCGCCGCATCGCCACTCGATGGAAAAACCATTTTCTAACGCCGCAAGGGGGATATGCCCTTAAGGAGGGCGAGCCACTGAGCCGGTTGCCGAGTTGACGCAAGAGAACAGCGCTACTGCTCCAGTGCGACGGCACTCAGGGGCTGAGGCTCTACCACACATGCTCGCAGAACGAACCGCTTCTCAATGGGTGATTGATTTTGTAGCACTCGATCGCTGAGTTAAAGGTTGTAGCTGAATTGAATATTTCTTGTTCTTCAGAATCTCGTGCGAGCCTTTTGCTTTTTACTGTAATCCATGGATGTTGGTGTTGTGAATGTTAAATTATTGATATCTTTAACTTGTGAATTGGTTGGATAAATCCGGGAATATGTATGAGATGAAGTTTCTGAATATAGAAGCTTCCTGAATATACAGGGCTTCTGAACTTGTATGCACTGAGCTTTTCATAAAACTTCTCTCGTTGATGAAGAAGCTGAACCGTATTTTGGTGCATTACAAGATGGAGTGAATCTATTAATGAAGTTCAGGTGTTGTAGTGCTTCTTTTGGACTGAGCTTAATGCTCATTTTTCTTCTTGTAATCCAAATTAGTGAATGTAAGTTAGGTTCCAAATGATATTCAGAATGTTGTTATGAACTCGATTTGATTTATGTTGAGACTTCATCCATCAGTGCCAACTCCAAAAGAATTTCCAATGTGCGTTATGAGAACTCTTATGTTATTTTTCTTTTCTCCATACTGAGAGAAGTTCCGTTCAGATTTTTTCACAAGAAGTGAAACAATAATTCACTTCCAGTTATAATATTCTACTAGCACATGTCTAGATAATTCACCTTAAGCGCTAGTTGTGTTAGCTTGCTCATCGCCTTGAATCGCTTCATTCTTAATAGGATTGCGCTATCGATAGGTCTTTTAAATATTATCCACCTTCTTTGAGCCACAGATGTTTTGCACACAAACAAGTACTATTGTTTATGGTAAATGACATATATAATCTATACAAATGCAGAACTCTTCATTCATGACCCCAGATGGTGTACTACCTAAGGCCTATACTGCAGTATACAGATAAGAACCCTTTGAAGTTTCAAATATTGTCCACCACGGTCTGGTACTCAAATCAACTTGAACCACCAGTATAGTTTCAAATTGCAAGTTTTAGCCCTGCTGTTTACTATGGTAAGCTGAAGATGTCTCCTGAATATGCATGAATACTTACCTGCCCAGAAAGGCAGTAAACCACATAAAAGAATATACAAGACCACTCCAGCGCTCCAGACATCAATTTCTCTCCCATAACTCCGATGCAATACTTCTGGCGTCACATGGGCACTTCTGACATTGTCCCTGTACACTTCCCCTGCACGTTCAAAAAGATGTCTGTTGCAATATTGAATGTTTCAGCTCAACACATTGAGACTACTCTACTGTACTGCAAATCATGTTATGTGAGGGATCATGAAAATGATTGTGACAGGAGCAGAACAGCGAGGCCGCAATGGATGTTGGAAAGAGTGGAACTGGACCGAATCCGGCTGGGCTTCTGGTGGCGTGAATCGATGGCGGAGGCGGCTGGTGCTGGGCAGAGGTCCGCCCCTAGTACTGAATTGGAATGGAGAAGAAGTGCACGGATTAGGATGGGGAAGAAGCTTACCTGGCCATGATGATATCGGCGTGTAGTTGCTCATCTCCAGCTCAACCATCTTCTTTCTAATTGTTCCGGTGCGCTCTATCTTCGCGTACCGCTCCTGCTGCTTAAGGAGCAGCGTAAGCCCACCGCGATTTAGCGCACGGGAGCGCCAATGCCACACGCTCCGTCCACACATGGCCAGCGGCGAGCCCCTCTCTACGGGTCTATTGATAGCTCCATGCCTGGTCCCAGCCCGAAGGGTAGCACTAGTCCTGGCCATGGGCAACCCGGCCCGAACGGCCCGGCCCGAAAAAGCCCGACCCGGCCCGGCCTGACGTCGCTCCTGGGCCGGGCTCGGGCCTAGATTTTGAGCCCGAAGACCGGGCCGGGCCGGGCCCAGGCCCATCATTTTCGCGTTTTCTTGAAAGACGGGCCGGGCCGGCCCGAAGCCCGACAGGCTTTTACGTGTTTGGGCCGGGCTCGGGCCTAGAAAACAGACCCGACGGCCGGGCCTGGGTTTTTTGCATCGGGCTTGGCTAGGCCCGGCCCGGCCCGAGGTATGGCCAGGTATAGGTAGCACCACTTTTTACGGGATCTTCCTATCTACGAGTGGTTCTTTTCTGATTTTTTTCCATGCAAGAGAGAGGAGGAGGCAGGCGCTTAATTTGGAAAAAAAATCTGTGGGGATGTCTCTCCAAGTCTATCGATGGGGGAGGGGATCCATGGATGGGAAACGAACGAAACGAACCAAAGACGACCTACGTACCAAGACATTAGGAGCAGAGATAAGGTGATGCAATTTTATGGTTGACATCATATTTAGCAAGGAGTTTATGGAAAGCACCATGAATAAAATGTAAACCACCAGTCATTCATTAAATATCTAGGGACCCAAACCTCGAGAAAATAACTTCTTTAAGCATTTTAATAGGTGTGTTATGATCAGCACTACTAGTTGCAATAGCTTCTACCCACTTAGTAACATAAACAACAACAACTAGAATATATGTATAATCATTAGAGGAAGAAAAAGGTCCCATGTAATCAAATCCCCAAACATCAAATGGTTCAATAACAAGTGAATAATTCATAGGAATTTTCTACGTCTACTAATATTACCAATTCTTTGACATTTATGGCATGATAAGACAAACTTACGTGCATCCTTGAAGAGAGTAGGCCAATAAAAACCAGATTGTAATACCTTATGTGCAGTTTTTTCTCCAGCATGGTGTCCTCCATATGCGTCGGAATGACACTTGCATAGGATTTGTTCTTGTTCATGCTCAGGTACACAACGTCTAATAAGACCATCTAATCCTTCTTTATAAAGATGTGGTTCATCCCAAAAGTAATGTCTCAAATCAAAAACTTTTTCTTTTGTTGGTATGTGAAACTAGGTGGTATACATTTAGCAACAATGTAAGTAGCATAGTATGCATACCAAGGAGTATTACGAGAAGCATTTATAACAGATATTTGTTCATCAGGAAAACTATCATCAATAGGCAGTGGGTCATCAAGAACATTTTCCATTCGAGACAAATTATCAGCTACGAGATTCTTAGCTTCCTTTCTATCAATAATATGCAAGTCAAATTCTTGCAGTAAAAGAACCCACCTAATTAACCTAGGTTAAGCATTTTTCTTTTTAAGTTATTTAATAGCAACATGATCAGTGTGAACAATCACTTTAGAATCAACAATAGAAGATATGAATTTATCACATGCAAACACAACTGTTATAAATTCTTTCTCAGTGGTAGCATAATTTCTTTGAGTGCTATCTAGAGTTTTTACTAACATAATGGATAACATTTAATTTCTTATCGACTCTTTGTCCAAGAACAACACCAACATCATAGTCACTAGCATCACACATAATTTAAAAAGGCAAGTTCCAATTAGGTGGTTGAACAATGGGTGCAGAGGTTAAGGCTTTCTTAAGTATTTCAAAGGCTTCTACGCAATCATCATCAAAACAAATGGAACATCTTTTTCTAAAAGATAAGAGGCCTAGAAATTTTATATAAGTCTTTAATAAACCTTCTATAGAAACCAGCATGACTAAGGAAACTTCTTATACCTTTAATATCTTTAGGACATGGCATTTTATCAATTGCATCAACTTTAGGTTTATCTACTTCAATAACTCATTCAAAAAAATTATCCCCCAAGACAATACCTTCATTAACCATAAAGTGGCACTTCTCCCAATTCAAGACAAGATTAGTTTCTTCGCATCTCAGCAAAACTCAATCAAGTTTTCTTAAGCAATCATTAAAAGAAGTCCCGTAAATGGGAAAATCATTCATGAAAATCTGAACAATATTTTCACAAGTCAGAGAATATAGCAGTCATACATCTTTGAAAGGTAGCAGGTGCGTTGCATAAACCAAAAGGCATACGTCTATAAGCATAAGTTCCAAAAGGGCAAGTAAAAGTACTTTTCTCTTGTTCTTCTTTTCACACATGTATTTGGGAGAAACCAGAATATTCATCAAGGAAACAAAAGTGTGTGTGCTTAGACAATCTTTCTAACATTTGATCAATAAAAGGCAAGGGGTAATGATCTTTTCTAGTAGATTTGTTTAATTTCCTGAAAGCAATTACCATCCTATAACCAGTTGCAATTCTTTGTGGGATAAGTTCATTTTTATCATTAGGAACAACGGTAATGCCTCCTTTCTTAGGGACACACTGAAAAGGACTTACCCATCTACTATCAGCTATGGGATAAATTATACCTTCTTCCAAAAGCTTCAATATTTCAGTCCTTACCACATCCTTCATCTTAGGATTCAATCGTCGCTGCTGATCAACAACTGCCTTAGCATGAGGCTCCATATTAATCTTGTGCTGACATAGAGTGGGACTAATGCCCTTAAAATCATCAAGAGTATATCCAGTAGCGGCACAGTGCTTCTTCACAATTTTTAGTAATCTCTTTTCTTCATGCTCTGAAAGTTTAGCACTAATAATAACAGGATATATCTTCTTTTCATCAAGATAAGCATATTTCAATGTATCGGACAATTGTTTCAACTCAAACACGGGATCACCTTTAGGTGGAGGAGGACCTCCAAGAGTTTCAACATGCAAACTGTGTCTAATAATAGGTGGTTGATCAAAGAAAATATTATCTATTACATTTCTTTCGTTCATATGCATATCATTTTCATGGTCTAGCAAATATTGTTCTAATGAACCAGTAGGAGGTACAACAATAGAAGCAAGACTAATAATTTCATCCTTACTAGGAAATTCTTTATCATGAGGTTGTCTACGGAATTTAGAGAAATTAAACTCATGAGATACATCACCAAAGTTAAACACTAACAGTTTCTTTATTGTAATCAATCTTAATATTAACTATATTCAAGAAAGGTCTACCAAATATAATGGGGCAAAAATCATCTTGTGGAGAATGTAGAACTAGAAAATCAATAGGGTATTTGATCTTTCCATGCAAGACTTCAACATCTCTAACAATCCCAAGCGGTGAAATAGTATCTCTATTTGCAAGTTTAATTGTAACATCAATGTCTTCTATCTCAACAGGTGCAGTATCATTCATGATCTCTTGATATAAGGTAAACGGAATAACACTCACACTAGCACCCAAGTCACATAAACCATGATAACAATGGTCTCCTATTTTAACTAAGACAACAGGCATGCAACCAACAGGCTTAGTATCAGGCTTAGCAATTCTAGTTGCTTCATTACAGAAGTAAATAACATGCCCATCAATATTATCAGCCAAGAGATCTTTAACCATAACAACATTAGGTTCAACTTTAATTTGTTCAAAGGGTCTAGGTGCTCTAATATTACTTTTGTTAACTGTTGGGGATATAAGCCCGCGGTGTAGCCCGCCCAGGAGGGGCCGGGTTACACTGTTGGCGACTCATAAGTGAAAGCCTAAGAAGGCCCAAGATTTAAGAGCCTGGAGGCGGCTTATAAGATGTGCCTATTGAAGGCCCAAGACCCGAAGATGGCTGCTACTTCTTGAGCTTGCGTTGGTTTTTCCCTTGAAGAGGAAAGGGTGATGCAGTAAAGTAGAGATAAGTATTTCCCTCAGTTAAGAACCAAGGTATCAATCCAGTAGGAGAAGATCGCACAAATCACCAATACCTGCACAAACAATCAAACACTTGCACCCAACATGATAAAGGGGTTGTCAATCCCTTCACTGTCACTTGCAAAGGTGAGATTTGATAGAGATAGATAAAACTAAACAAATGATAAAGTAAATATTTTTGAGTTTTTTGGTTTATAGTTCTGAAAATAAAAGATTGCAAAATAGTAGATCGGAAACTAATATGATGGAAAATAGACCCGGGGGCCATAGGTTTCAATAGAGGCTTCTCTCATGAAGGCAAATAATACAGTGGGTGAACAAATTACTGTCGAGCAATTGATAGAAAAGCGCAAAGTTATGATGATATCCAAGGCAATGATTATGCAATATAGGCATCACGTCCGTGTCAAGTAGACCGACTCCTGCCTGCATCTACTACTATTACTCCACACATCAACCGCTATCCAGCATGCATCTAGAGTATTAAGTTCATAAAGAACGGAGTAACGCCTTAAGTAAGATGACATGATGTAGAGGAATAAACTCATGCAATATTATATAAACCCCATCTTTTTATCCTCAATGGCAACAATTTAATACGTGTCTCGCTACCCCTACTTTGTCACTGGGTGAAATCACGCAAGATTGAACCCAAATCTAAGCACCTCTCCCATTGCAAGAAAAACCAATCTAGTTGGCCAAACCAAACCGATAATTCCAAGGAAATACAAAGATACCAAATCATGCATATAAGAATTCAGAGAAGATTCAAATAATATTCATAGATAAGCTGATCATACATCCACAATTCATCAGATCTCGACAAACACACCGCAAAAGAAGATTACATCAGACAGATCTCCAAGAACATTGAGGAGAACATGGTATTGAGAATCACAGAGAGAGAAGAAGCCATCTAGCTACTAGCTATGGACCCGAAGTTCTGAGGTAAACCTAAAAAAAATACACTTCCGTGATGATACGTGTTTGTCACAGTAGGTCACGTTTTCTGTCATGCATGTACATCCATGACGATTTTATGACAAAATCAAGATAGTCATACATGTGCTGTCGTAGAAGTGTTCCATGTCATTACCAAAATTATCATCATGGAAGTGTGCACTTCCATGACGATAAATCCCGCGTCATAGAAGTGCTTTCGTCAAGGGTGACCGACACGTGGCATCGACCGTAATGGGTCACCGTTAAGCTATCGGGTCTGGTTTTGGATCCGATAACCCGTTAATAGCCCGGACCAATGGGGATTTTCCACGTGTAAAATTCTCATTGGCCGGAGGAAACACGTGTTTGCTCACCGTTGGGACAGATGTCATCCACTCATTGGACAGGAGGCACCTATGATACGTGGACACGTGGCACGGCCCAACAGAGGCCCATTCCGGTGAAAAGGTCGGCCCAGCTAAAGGCCCACCATGTTTTTTTAGACACTAGTGGACTGGCCCGTTAACAGCCTGCCATGTTTTGGGCCAAATTGAGGCCCATAGCAGATCAGGCCCATTCACATCCTGCCGTTTTTGGGCCGAATTACGGCCCATATCGGATCAGGTCCGTTAACAGGCCATTCTTCTTTTGGGCCCATTCTAAGACATGTTTATATTTCAGCCTGTTAAATGCCCGTTAACCAGTTCGGCCCGATAATAGTTTCGGCCTGTTAGCGGCCCGTGGTGCATCTGGGACATTATCGGCCCGGTTTAACTTTAGGCCCTTTAACGGCCCATGCAGAAACTGGGCTATTTCTTGTGTGAAGTAACTTTAGGCCTCTTAACGGCCCGTAGTCTTCGTGGATAAATTTCAGCCCAAGAGGCCTATCGGCCTGTTAATGGCTCGTGGAACAGTTAGGCCTAATTACAGCCCGCGTTGAATCAGGCCTGCTTACAGCCCATCTGATAATGGCCCGTGACACTTTTGGGCCTATGGCCCGCGTGGATACCGGCCTGCTTAAAGCCCATAATTTTATTGGGCCAAACTGGCCCGAGATATATTTTGGCCTGTTAACTGCTCGTCCTATTTGGGCCAAACATGGGCCATAGGCAGTTTCGGCCTGTATTGGCCTGTGAATTTTTCGGCCCAACGCTGGCCCAATCTAGGTTTTAGCCTGTTAAAGGCCCATGGTATTCTCTGGCCCAACTGGCTAGATCTTTACTCGGCCTGTTAAAGGCGGGAAACTACTATAGGTTTAGACCTGCTAATAGCCCAAGATGATTATAGGCCCACGTTTTGGCCCATATGAGTAACGGTCTGGCCTGAAGACCGACAACACCGAGATCCACTGAACCTTCCGGCCTAAATTACAGCATACCGACCAAGAATAAACCTAGACTTTACAACAAAGAAATTACAGCATATTACATCCCCTCAGCATCAAAGTTCGGCACTAGTGATAATAAAGGGCAACCAGACAGCAGATTACATAAACTGGATAGGTCGCCACCAGTGGAAGTTAACAGGCGGACAAAATAATAGACAGAACCGACAGCACTTCATCATAGTTCAAGAAAGGTTAGCCCGGCCCAGGAGCTGCAGCGCAAGTAGCTTAGCAACCTGATGAGACTGCACTTCTTTGGCGCTCATATCCACCAACTTAAGCTGCATAGCATCAATAAACGTCCTGTACTTACGGTTAATCTTGCATAGATATTGGAGTTCCAGTCGTATTTGAGCGGAAGCATGTATTTCTGCTTGAATTTCAGACTGAAGAAGTCGAACAGATTCAGGCGGCGACTTCATCGAGCTTGTGTCACTGAGTAAGTTTGACAGTACATCAAGATGTGACTTCGTGGTTATATCCCTACCCTCAATATGTGTTTCCTTCTCCTCTGGAATATGTGTTAGAGGGACAAACAATGGGTTCATCTCACTATCATTGTGGCAGTTCTTCCTAGCAGTAGTGTTGTCACCCTGAAAGAGAAACAAGTAGGTAGATAACAGGTTTTGCACGTATAAGCATCAGCGCTGTCAATTCATCTCATTTCTTTGTCAGAAATAAAGAGACACGGTTTAAAATAGCATTAACATAATAGGCATTGTTCATAGTTAAGACGGCAGGAAATGGCATTGTGCAGGAGCGGCCAGCTTCACCAGACCACTGGATTACAGATCAAGAACACAAGCATAGATGTAGTTCTAAACAACGTATAAGCATGAATGGTGAGTGCACTGTCAAATTATACCATTTCAGATTGGTAAATAAAGAGACGCGATTTAAATAACATTAATATTATATGGCATTGTTCATAGTTGAGACATAGCAGGATATGACATTGTGATGTTGTTGGTAGTCTCACCACACCACTGGATTACAGATCAAGAAACAAGCATACACATAGTGCTAAAGAAGATAACTTGCTATGTTTAGTTTAATTTACATGGTACGAATAAGGAACTACATTGTACAACTAAAGACTGAAATTGAGAAGGACAAACTTATGTTTATGTACTTCTACTTTATAAACTTTGAACAAGCAGTTTGATGCAGACGACAGAAATAAATAGCATTTGCACTCATAGCTATCCAAATATAAACAACAAAGTTTGAAGGCTCGAGGAGGACAAACTTACATTAGTAGTGAAGACAGGCTCTATAAAGGCCTTGTCCATATTGATGGGGGGGGGGGCAATTCAAGAAGTTTACCGCACACTCTTCTTCAAGAGTATTGCCTTTATTCTACATTTTGTTAAGAGTAAATATAGATGTGAAAATATAGGAACAAATGGCAATTATTTAACTTAAGATGCAGAGTACAAATGTAAATACAGCATACAGGCAGAAGGCACTGACAAGAGCAATGCGGAGCTAAACTTATTCAGTAACATTGGTCTTATTCAATATTTTGGCAAGAGTAAATGTAGATCTGATGTGTAGAAAAATGGAGGACAAGGGAAAATAAGCTGCAAAGTGTACATGAAGAACTAGCTGACAAATATAAGTACAGTGATGAAGGACAACAGATACTTACAAGAACAATACATAACTAAAATTTCTTCATAGGCATTGGGTTTATTCTACATTAATTTAAGCACTAATATAGATCTGATAATTTGGAGCGAACAGTGGATAAGCAAGCTATAATGCACAATGATGTCACATAATCCACCAGGTATGAATGTAAGGACAACGATAGGACAATAGGTACTCACAAGAGCAAAGCAGCGACCATCATAGTTGCGATATCCTAGGTTTTGCGGCGCTGGTTCGATCGCCAATATACGTTGGGTGCTATGTGATTTATCCGGTAGCACCACCTTTTTCAAGGACTTTGCTTGTACTCCTTCAGGTTCTGCAATCACCCTCTTCCTTTTGGATGTCTGAAACACAAGAACAACATTTGAATGGAAAAAATGTTGGGGATCGTAGCAGAATTTTAAAATTTTCCTACGCATCACCAAGATCATCTATGGAGTATACTAGCAACGAGGGGAAAGGAGTGCATCTACATACCCTTGTAGATCACGAGCGGAAGCGTTCCAATGAACGAGGTTGATGGAGTCGTACTCGCCGTGATCCAAATCACCGATGACCGAGTGCCGAACGGACGGCACCTCCGCGTTCAACACACGTACGGAGCAGCGACGTCTCCTCCTTCTTGATCCAGCAAGGGGGAAGGAGAGGTTGATGGAGATCCAGCAGCACGACAGCATGGTGGTGGATGTAGCGGGATCTCGACAGGGCTTCGCCGAGCTTCTGCGAGAGGGAGAGGTGTTGCAGGGGAGGAGGGAGGCGCCAAAGGCTGTAGTACTGCTTCCCTCCCTCCCCCCTTTATATAGGCCCCCTGGGAGGGGGGCGCCGGCCAGGAACCCATCTGCATGGGGGGCGGCGGCCAGGGGGGAGACTTGCCCCCCAAGGCAAGTGGGGCGCCCCCCACCCTAGGGTTTCCAACCCTAGGCGCAGGGGGGAGGCCCATGGGGGGCGCCCCAGCCCACTAAGGGCTGGTTCCCTTCCCACTTCAGCCCATGGGGCCCTCTGGGATAGGTGGCCCCACCCGGTGGACCCCCGGGACCCTTCCGGTGGTCCCGGTACAATACCGGTGACCCCCGAAACTTTCCCGGTAGCCGAAACTTGACTTCCTATATATAATTCTTCACCTCCGGACCATTCCGGAACTCCTCGTGACGTCCGGGATCTCATCCGGGACTCCGAACAACTTTCGGGTTTCTGCATACTCATATCTCTACAACCCTAGCGTCACCGAACCTTAAGTGTGTAGACCCTACGGGTTCGGGAGGCATGCAGACATGACCGAGACGCCTCTCCGGTCAATAACCAACAGCGGGATCTGGATACCCATGTTGGCTCCCACATGTTCCACGATGATCTCATCGGATGAACCACAATGTCGAGGATTCAATCAATCTCGTATACAATTCCCTTTGTCAATCGGTATGTTACTTGCCCGTGATTCGATCGTCGGTATCCCAATACCTTGTTCAATCTCGTTACCGGCAAGTCTCTTTACTCGTACCGTAATGCATGATCCCGTGACTAACTCCTTAGTCACATTGAGCTCATTATGATGATGCATTACCGAGTGGGCCCAGAGATACCTCTCCGTCATACGGAGTGACAAATCCCAGTCTCGATCCGTGCCAACCCAACAGACACTTCCGGAGATACCCGTAGTATACCTTTATAGTCACCCAGTTACGTTGTGACGTTTGGCACACCCAAAGTACTCCTACGGTATCCGGGAGTTGCACGATCTCATGGTCTAAGGAGAAGATACTTGACATTGGAAAAGCTCTAGCAAACGAACTACACGATCTTTGAGCTATGCTTAGGATTGGGTCTTGTCCATCACATCATTCTCCTAATGATGTGATCCCGTTATCAATGACATCCAATGTCCATAGTCAGGAAACCATGACTATCTATTGATCAACGAGCTAGTCAACTAGAGGCTTACTAGGGACACGTTGTGGTCTATGTATTCACACATGCATTACGATTTCCGGATAACACAATTATAGCATGAACAATAGACAATTACCATGAACAAAGAAATATAATAATAACCATTTATTATTGCCTCTAGGGCATATTTCCAACAGTCTCCCACTTGCACTAGAGTCAATAATCTAGTTACATTGTGATGAATCGAACACCCATTGCGTCCTGGTGTTGATCATGTTTTGCTCTAGGGAGAGGTTTAGTCAACGGATCTGCTACATTCAGGTCCGTATGTACTTTACAAATATCTATGTCTCCATTTTGAACACTTTCACGAATGGAGTTGAAGCGACACTTGATATGCCTGGTCTTCCTGTGAAACCTGGGCTCCTTGGCAAGGGCAATAGCTCCAGTGTTGTCACAGAAGAGAGTCATCGGGCCTGACGCATTGGGAATCACCCCTAGGTCGGTAATGAACTCCTTCATCCAGACTGCTTCCTGTGTTGCCTCCGAGGCTGCCATGTACTCCGCTTCACATGTAGATCCCGCCACGACGCTTTGCTTGCAACTGCACCAGCTTACTGCTCCTCCATTCAAAATATACACGTATCCGGTTTGTGACTTTGAGTCATCCAGATCTGTGTCGAAGCTAGCGTCGACGTAACCCTTTACGACGAGCTCTTCGTCACCTCCATAAACGAGAAACATATCCTTAGTCCTCTTCAGGTACTTCAGGATATTCTTGACCGATGTCTAGTGTTCCATGCCATTACTTTGGTACCTTCCTACCAAACTTACGACAAGGTTTACATCAGGTCTGGTACACAGCATGGCATACATAATAGACGCTATGGCCGAGGCATAGGGGATGACACTCATCTTTTCTTTATCTTCTGCCGTGGTCGGGCATTGAGCCGTGCTCAATTGCACACCTTGCAATACAGGCAAGAACCCCTTCTTGGACTGATCCATATTGAACTTCTTCAATATCTTGTCAAGGTACGTACTGTGTGAAAGACCAATGAGGCGTCTTGATCTATCTCTATAGATCTTGATGCCTAATATATAAGCAGCTTCTCCAAGGTCCTTCATTGAAAAACACTTATTCAAATAGGCCTTTATACTTTCCAAGAATTCTATATCATTTCCCATCAATAGTATGTCATCCACATATAATATGAGAAATGCTACAGAGCTCCCACTCACTTTCTTGTAAACACATGCTTCTCCATAAGTCTGTGTAAACCCAAACGCTTTGATCATCTCATCAAAGCGAATGTTCCAACTCCGAGATGCTTGCAACAGCCCATAGATTGAGCGCTGGAGCTTGCATACTTTGTTAGCATTCTTAGGATCGACAAAACCTTCCGGCTGCATCATATACAATTCTTCCTTAAGGAAGCCATTAAGGAATGCTGTTTTGACGTCCATCTGCCATATCTCATAATCATAGTATGCGGCAATTGCTAACATGATTCGGACGGACTTCAGCTTCGCTACGGGTGAGAAAGTCTCATTGTAGTCAACCCCTTGAACTTGTCGATAACCCTTAGCGACAAGTCGAGCCTTATAGATGGTCACATTACCATCCGCGTCTGTCTTCTTCTTAAAGATCCATTTATTTTCTATGGCTCGCCGATCATCGGGCAAGTCAGTCAAAGTCCATACTTCGTTTTCATACATGGATCCTATCTCGGATTTCATGGCTTCTAGCCATTTGTCGGAATCCGGGCCCGCCATCGCTTCTTCATAGTTCGAAGGTTCACCGTTGTCTAACAACATGATTTCCAGGACAGGGTTGCCGTACCACTCTGGTGCGGAACGTGTCCTTGTGGACCTACGAAGTTCAGTGGTAACTTGATCCGAAGCTTCATGATCATCATCATTAACTTCCTCCCCAGTCGGTGTAGGCACCACAGGAACATCTTCCCGCGCTGCGCTACTTTCCGGTACGGAAGGGGTGACTATCACCTCACCAAGTTCCACTTTCCTCCCACTTACTTCCTTCGAGAGAAACTCTTTCTCCAGAAAGGACCCGTTCTTGGCAACGAAGATCTTGCCTTCGGATCTGAGGTAGAAGGTATACCCAATAGTTTCCTTAGGGTATCCTATGAAGACGCATTTTTCTGACTTGGGTTCGAGCTTTTCAGGTTGAAGTTTCTTGACATAAGCATCGCATCCCCAAACTTTTAGAAACGACAGCTTAGGTTTCTTCCCAAACCATAATTCATACGGTGTCGTCTCAACGGATTTCGACGGAGCCCTATTTAAAGTGAATGCGGCAGTCTCTAAAGCATAGCCCCAAAATGAGAGCGGTAAATCGGTAAGAGACATCATAGATCGCACCATATCCAATAGAGTGCGATTACGACGTTCGGACACACCGTTTCGCTGAGGTGTTCCAGGCGGCGTGAGTTGTGAAACGATTCCACATTTCCTCAAGTGTGCACCAAACTTGTGACTTAAATATTCTCCACCATGATCTGATCGTAAGAATTTTATTTTTCTGTCACGTTGATTCTCAACCTCACTCTGAAATTCCTTGAACCTTTCAAAGGTTTCAGACTTGTGTTTCATTAGGTAGACATACCCATATCTACTTAAATCATCAGTGAGAGTGAGAACATAACGATATCCTCCGCGAGCCTCAACACTCATTGGACTGCACACATCGGTATGTATCATTTCCAATAAGTTGGTTGCTCGCTCCATTGTTCCGGAGAACGGAGTCTTGGTCATCTTACCCATGAGGCATGGTTCGCACGTGTCAAATGATTCGTAATCAAGAGACTCCAAAAGTCCATCTGCATGGAGCTTCTTCATGCGCTTGACACCAATGTGACCAAGGCGGCAGTGCCACAAGTATGTGGGACTATCGTTATCAACTTTACATCTTTTGGTATTCACACTATGAATATGTGTAACATCACGTTCGAGATTCATCAAGAATAAACCATTGACCAGCGGGGCATGACCATAAAACATATCTCTCAAATAAATAGAACAACCATTATTCTCGGATTTAAATGAGTAGCCATCTCGAATTAAACGAGATCCAGATATAACGTTCATGCTCAAAGCTGGCACTAAATAACAATTATTGAGGTTTAAAACTAATCCCGTAGGTAAATGCAGAGGTAGCGTGCCGACGGCGATCACATCGACCTTGGAACCATTCCCGACGCGCATCGTCACCTCGTCCTTTGCCAGTCTCCGCTTATTCCGTAGTTCCTGTTTTGAGTTACAAATATGAGCAACCGCACCGGTATCAAATACCCAGGAGCTACTACGAGTACTGGTAAGGTACACATCAATTACATGTATATCACATATACCTTTTGTGTTGCCGGCCTTCTTGTCCGCTAAGTATTTGGGGCAGTTCCGCTTCCAGTGACCACTTCCCTTGCAATAAAAGCACTCAGTCTCGGGCTTGGGTCCATTCTTTGACTTCTTCCCGGCAACTGGCTTACCGGGCGCGGCAACTCCCTTGCCGTCCTTCTTGAAGTTCTTCTTACCCTTGCCCTTCTTGAACTTAGTGGTTTTATTCACCATCAACACTTGATGTTCTTTTCTGATCTCCACCTCCGCTGATTTCAGCATTGAATATACCTCGGGAATGGTCTTTTCCATCCCCTGCATATTGAAGTTCATCACAAAGCTCTTGTAGCTTGGTGGAAGCGACTGAAGGATTCTGTCAATGACCGCGTCATCCGGGAGATTAACTCCCAGCTGGGATAAGCGGTTGTGTAACCCAGACATTCTGAGTATGTGCTCACTAACAGAACTATTCTCCTCCATTTTACAGCTGAAGAACTTGTCGGAGACTTCATATCTCTCGACCCGGGCATGAGCTTGGAAAACCATTTTCAGCTCTTCGAACATCTCATATGCTCCATGCTTCTCAAAACGCTTTTGGAGCCCCGGTTCTAAGCTGTAAAGCATGCCGCACTGAACGAGGGAGTAATCATCAGCACGTGATTGCCAAGCGTTCATAACGTCTTGGTTCTCTGGGATTGGTGCTTCACCTAGCGGTGCTTCTAGGACATAATCTTTCTTGGCTGCTACGAGGATGATCCTCAGGTTCAGGACCCAGTCCGTATAGTTACTGCCATCATCTTTCAGCTTTGTTTTCTCTAGGAACGCGTTGAAGTTCAGGACAACATGGGCCATTTGATCTACAAGACATATTGTAAAGATTTTAGACTAAGTTCATGATAATTAAGTTCATATAATCAAATTACTCAATGAACTCCCACTCAGATAGACATCCCTCTAGTCATCTAAGTGAAACATGATCCGAGTTAACTAGGCCGTGTCCGATCATCACGTGAGACGGACTAGTCAAGATCGGTGAACATCTCCATGTTGATCGTATCTTCTATACGACTCATGCTCGACCTTTCGGTCCTCCATGTTCCGAGGCCATGTCTGTACATGCTAGGCTCGTCAAGTCAACCTAAGTGTATTGCGTGTGTTCCGAGGCCATGTCTGTACATGCTAGGCTCGTCAACACCTTTTGTATGCGAATGTTAGAATCTATCACACCCGATCATCACGTGGTGCTTCGAAACAACGAACCTTCGGAACGGTGCACAGTTAGGGGGAACACTTTCTTGAAATTATCATAAGGGATCATCTTACTTACTACCGTCGTTCTAAGCAAATAAGATGCAAAAACATGATAAACATCACATGCAATCAAATAGTGACATGATATGGCCAATATCATTTTGCTCCTTTGATCTCCATCTTCGGGGCACCATGATCATCTTCGTCACCGGCATGACACCATGATCTCCATCATCATGATCTCCATCATCGTGTCTTCATGAAGTTGTCACGCCAACGATTACTTCTACTTCTATGGCTAACGCGTTTAGCAATAAAGTAAAGTAATTTACATGGCGTTATTCAATGACACGCAGGTCATACAAAATAATAAAGACAACTCCTATGGCTCCTGCCGGTTGTCATACTCATCGACATGCAAGTCGTGATTCCTATTACAAGAATATGATCAATCTCATACATCACATATATCATTCATCACATCTTCTGGCCATATCACATCACATCTCACATGCTGCAAAAACAAGTTAGACGTCCTCTAATTGTTGTTGCAAGTTTTACGTGGCTTGAATAGGTTTCTAGCAAGAACGTTTCTTACCTACGTAAAACCACAACGTGATGTGCCAATTTCTATTTACCCTTCATAAGGACCCTTTTCATCGAATCCGTTCCGACTAAAGTGGGAGAGACAGACACCCGCTAGCCACCTTATGCAACTAGTGCATGTCAGTCGGTGGAACCTGTCTCACGTAAGCGTACGTGTAAGGTCGGTCCGGGCCGCTTCATCCCACAATACCGCCGAAACAAGATAAGACTAGTAGCGGCAAGAAGAATTGGCAACATCTACGCCCACAACTGCTTTGTGTTCTACTCGTGCATAGTAACTACGCATAGGCCTGGCTCATGATGCCACTGTTGGGGATCGTAGCAGAATTTTAAAATTTTCCTACGCATCACCAAGATCATCTATGGAGTATACTAGCAACGAGGGGAAAGGAGTGCATCTACATACCCTTGTAGATCGTGAGCGGAAGCGTTCCAATGAACGAGGTTGATGGAGTCGTACTCGCCGTGATCCAAATCACCGATGACCGAGTGCCGAACGGACGGCACCTCCGCATTCAACACACGTACGGAGCAGCGACGTCTCCTCCTTCTTGATCCAGCAAGGGGGAAGGAGAGGTTGATGGAGATCCAGCAGCACGACGGCGTGGTGGTGGATGTAGCGGGATCTCGGCAGGGCTTCGCCGAGCTTCTGCGAGAGGGAGAGGTGTTGCAGGGGAGGAGGGAGGCGCCAAAGGCTGTAGTACTGCTGCCCTCCCTCCCCCCCTTTATATAGGCCCCCTGGGAGGGGGGGCGCCAGCCAGGAACCCATCTGCATGGGGGGCGGCGTCGAGGGGGAGACTTGCCCCCCAAGGCAGGTGGGGCGCCCCCACCCTAGGGTTTCCAACCCTAGGCGCAGGGGGGAGGCCCATGGGGGGCGCCCCAGCCCACTAAGGGCTGGTTCCCTTCCCACTTCAGCCCATGGGGCCCTCCGGGATAGGTGGCCCCACTCGGTGGACCCCCGGGACCCTTCCGGTGGTCCCGGTACAATACCGGTGACCCCCGAAACTTTCCCGGTAGCCGAAACTTGACTTCCTATATATAATTCTTCACCTCCGGACCATTCCGGAACTCCACGTGACGTCCGGGATCTCATCCGGGACTCTGAACAACTTTCGGGTTTCCGCATACTCATATCTCTACAACCCTAGCATCACCGAACCTTAAGTGTGTAGACCCTACGGGTTCGGGAGGCATGCAGACATGACCGAGACGCCTCTCCGGTCAATAACCAACAGCGGGATCTGGATACCCATGTTGGCTCCCACATGTTCCACGATGATCTCATCGGATGAACCACGATGTCGAGGATTCAATCAATCCCGTATACAATTCCCTTTGTCAATCGGTATGTTACTTGCCCGAGATTCGATCGTCGGTATCCCAATACCTTGTTCAATATCGTTACCGGCAAGTCTCTTTACTCGTACCGTAATGCATGATCCCGTGACTAACTCCTTAGTCACATTGAGCTCATTATGATGATGCATTACCGAGTGGGCCTAGAGATACCTCTCCGTCATACGGAGTGACAAATCCAAGTCTCGATTCGTGCCAACCCAACAGACACTTTCGGAGATACCCGTAGTATACCTTTATAGTCACCCAGTTACGTTGTGACGTTTGGCACACCCAAAGTACTCCTACGGTATCCGGGAGTTGCACGATCTCATGGTCTAAGGAGAAGACACTTGACATTGGAAAAGCTCTAGCAAACGAACTACACGATCTTTGAGCTATGCTTAGGATTGGGTCTTGTCCATCACATCATTCTCCTAATGATGTGATCCCGTTATCAATGACATCCAATGTCCATAGTCAGGAAACCATGACTATCTGTTGATCAACGAGCTAGTCAACTAGAGGCTTACTAGGGACACGTTGTGGTCTATGTATTCACACATGCATTACGATTTCCGGATAACACAATTATAGCATGAACAATAGACAATTACCATGAACAAAGAAATATAATAATAACCATTTATTATTGCCTCTAGGGCATATTTCAAACAAAAACATGGTATGACGACAAATGGAATAGGTGTTGATAATGGATGGGCATGGCATCTTCACATATACCATGAGTAAACTAAGCAGATGGCGGTGCAACGAAGCAAAAGAAATGCAAGACACCTTATGCAAGATATGTGCAACCAATAAAACCTTGCCAAATTAGAACAGACACCTTATTGGGTGAACAGGATAGGTCGTCTGTCTTTGACTCCTTGAGCTCAGAATAGTCCTTAGGATCATATTCTGAATACGAATCTATATGTCGGGAGCATGTGGGTTTCATTGCATCCACAATGGACCTCAATCCCTTGATGCCAAGTTTGTTACCCATTGAACTGTTCCGCACTATTCTTCTAATGTGCGCATTCTTATATTCATGGTGGTTACGTACAATATCTGTAAAGCACGAAAACACAAATAGTAGTGACATTATCTTTGTAATGCAGAGGATATTGTAATATAATAGAGGCTCCCTGTAAACCCTTGTGTGCTATCACTGGATTCTGATGAGAGAGCCCATGTGTGCTGTAATATGATCAGTAGATTAATATAATCTGGCACAACTACACAAAAAATAAGCTCCCTGTTGGGGGCCCCAGATGTAAGGATAGTTGGCAGACGATAGGTTCATAATATACTATATAGAAAGTTTATTGCCAAACCATGATAATGAGAGCGTAGAGCCAGTAGGCAGATCGTAGTGTAGATAATAGGGGTACACCATAACCACAATAAATAAATCGGGAAAGAGGAACTGGCTGGGAAACATAGGGTTTTGCCGCTGCTAATATGCAGCCTATCGATCACCTACAGGCCAGCTCTATTCATCTAAAGGCGCACAGCTGTTACTATCAGTTTAGTCTATCAAAGACCGCGCGGCTCCCACCATTTCCGGGGTATTATGGCAGACCAACTCGAAGTGCGAAATCATTTAGCAGAACCGGCCCAATAGAGGTGTCGACTTCAGATGTCCCTGCTCCCCTTCCTCACAAGGAACATACTGTGCTTACTAAATAAGAACAGAAGAGGAACATGTTAAAGAACAGAAGAGGAAGCATATTCTGCATGTCTGCATGCAAGTCGCGTGACTTTTGTCGTTTGGGTCAGTCGACCATTTCAGGCGGTTGGATGAAGATCCTACGTCTCCTAACCCTTCTTCTTCCTCGTCTCTGATTCTTCCCATACATAACACTGCACGTGCCGCCGGCCGAACCACCGGCCCCCACCGCCAGTGTTCCTCCGCCACCCCCACCCCCACCCCCGCCCCCACCCGCATCAAGTTTTCTTCATTCGGCGAGGCCCCACCACCGCCCCCCACAACCACCGTCCCCACCCGAACCCCTTCCTTCACACCGGCGAACTCCGGTGAGCTCTCAAAAATCGACTGACCCAATTTTGAAATTTAGTCTACTGTCATTTAACTAGTGTGGAATATAAATGGGGAAAACCATAAGCATTGTGAGTATAGTGTTGAGCGTGCCATGGAGGATCTGACGGTGCAAACCGGACAAAGGCAACTTCGCAACCAATGTTTGCTTTCAACCAGAAAGTAAGTGATGGACAAGAAATCAGAGTAAAGGAGTGGCGATCTATTTTCTTTCTGCGATAAATAAGTTGAGCAGATACGAAAGAGTACCGCCTCTGGTGCGGCGCCGTGTATGCATCTGCTGAGAATTTGATGGTGCTGCGGTAGTGATGGCTGTCGGCGGCGTGGAAGCAGATCTAGGAGGGTAGAATGTGGCGGCGGGGCGCGGTGGACGAGACGGTCGTAGGAGCAGCGCCGACAAAGTGGACGACAACGGGGATGATGCGAGAGGACGGGATGCAAGGATCCCAGTCCGAAGCCGTGGATGAGAAAGGTCGATCTCTTATAATGGCCGACGGCGTCGGGGTATCAGCTCCGACATGGTGGAGGAGGACGGCGGTGGATGGGGTGGAGAGGGTGTTTTGGCGCCCACGGAGTACGAATGGGGAAATGGAGGGAGAGAGGAAGGGGGGAACCATGTCTTCAGGGCGCGCTTGTCTCAAATGCTAGGAAATTTACAAACTTAGCCCCCGTTCAAAATTTCCTACATCACAGCAATATTAGTCGGTTGGGGATAGGACGGTAATCTTGCATACACCAAATATTTGCCGACGAGAGTTTGTTTTTGGCGCCCACCGTGTATGAATCGGGGAGGGAGTCGATTTCGGCCGAGGAGACACTATGTTTTGGCGCCCACCGTGCATGAATCCGGGTGAGAGGCAGTTATGTCATGTTTGAGTGAAATTACAAACGAACCCCTATTGGAACCTATAGAAATCGAGCCGATAGGCTTTGCATGTTAGGGATAGGCAGTAATTTCCATCTCGCAGATTTTGGTTTCGGGTGGTTACTGCGACTTTCCCCGCTTCGTTCGAATTTTTGCAGAGCAAGAGTGCACGTTTACCGTGCCAACTCAATTCGAATCCACTTTGTATTCTATTTTTGTTCGGGCAGGATCCATTCGCGATTGGAATAAAATTCTATATACATCATTTTTATATATACTTTCAAAAACACAACACCCTTTATACATAAATATGGTTTACAAATGGCATGATCTCAGATTCATAAGGCTGTATCCATCTTAATTTGGATTTCCAAATATTTGAAACCACTTTATGTTGAAATCCAATGTATGCATTCCTCGCTAACTGTCTCCAATTAATGTGTGTTTCATGTGTTTTTTTACTTCTCAAACATGTATAATGTGTTTCACACACGCAACATATGGTGTAATCCCGTTTAGACATTAATTGCATATAAATCATGCATTGTCTCTAATTAAAGAATCTATGGATCACTAATATTGATAAACTATATAACATTACACGTGTCCCCAAATTCAAATGAATATGCATGTTTCATACACCAATTTGCGTTACGATATTATCGATGTCGTGATCTCCAGTTTAAATATTTGAATCCCCTTTAATCCAGATATTCGTCTCATATAGCTATCACTCATGCTTATATACGAGTATCTCTCTGGACCTATATGTGTTCATAGTCTCTCGGGTATCTCTCGTGCTACCTATATGTCGACAATGATCTTTTATCTTTGCAACACACTTACGGTACTCTCTCCCTCGACCTTCATCACTCTATCTCTATCTAAGTATATCTTTCTCTCTGCTATGTGTCTCTAACTATGATTCTCCATGTGAAATCTCTTTCTCTCACACAAACACAAACTTCGTCTCCCGGGGTCTCATTTCTCTCTACTATTCCCCTGTGTGCTACTCGCACACCCCCTCTCACACAGAGATGTCTTTTGGTCCTTAGATATGAGAAGCTACGACTCTTCCTCTTAAATATCTCTTTCTCACACACAAACACAAACTCTGTCTCCCAGGGTCTCATATCTCTCCACCATTCTCTTGTATGTCGCTCACACACACTCTCTCCCCTAGAGATATCTTGCGTTCCCTCATATGTCTCTCTAGCTATCACTCTCGTTGTGAAATATCTTTCTCTCTCGCAAACACAAAACTCCGTCTCTCGGGATCTCATTTCTCTCTGATATTTGTTTGTATGTGACTCACATACACACTCTCTCTATCTCTCTCACACCCACACACATAACTCAGCCTTCTGATCCACTTGACTCCTATCTCTAACACGCACTAGCTAGCTAGCATATTTATCTTTCTATTTATCTATTTCTCCATCAACCTTCTTTCTCGCCCTCACTCTTGCTTCCTATCACGGACACTATATATGTTTCTCCCTACATGCAGTCAAGTGCCCTCTTTTTATCTTTCTCTCACACACACATAACTTCACCCTCTGAACCACCCGGCGGTCATCTCCAACACTCAAACTAGCCGATGTCCCTCTATCTAGCATCTCTATCTCTATATCTATCTGTAGTTTCTCCGTTAACATTTCTTTCTCGCACGCACTCTTGCTTCCGATCGCCCACACTATATATGTCTCTCCATACATGCATTTATAGGTTGATCTCTTTTGCACAATCGTTGTGTCTCGCTCCCTCTGCTTGCCATAGATGCAGCGGGAGATCCTATTTGCATACCAACCCAAGACATGCTTATCGGGCTTTATCTATTAACGATGGGAAAGCATTCTTATTTTGCCCGAGGGATTCGAATTAGCGCCGCCCGATCATATTTCCCCTGAGTTAAAAGAAAAGATAGGAAATCTTGCTTTTCAGAGTTATCGCCCCGATAAAAAAAAACATTCTTGTGATAGGCCCTGTCCCGGTAAGAAATATAGTGAAATTGTCTTTCCCATTCTTTCCCCTGATCCTGCTATGAAGAAAGATGCTCTCCAGCCTTATCTACGCTGCTTTACCCGACCCAGGTGACCTACTTTCTCAGATGAGAGATTCGGCGGAGATGTCATTTATAGTCTATCTCTTTCTATATATGGAAAGTCAAGAAATTCTCATCGAAACATCGTAAGCATGAAAGAGTTAAATTCCATTTTTTTACTACACTACATATGTTGGTAGCGCAATTCGCGGAGTTACAAGCCTTTGCAAAATTCGCCTCTGCTCTCGATAAAACAAGTCAGAATCAATTGGGGGGCGTTCTGTCATTGTTGTGGGTCCTTCGCTTTCATTAGATCAATGTGGGGGATTTAAAAAACCCCGTGAATTAACTTGGGTCACAGGTGTGGTTTTGGCTATTTTGACTGCATCCCGTCAATTCCTTTGAGTTTCATTCTTGCGAACGTACTCCCCAGGCGGGATACTTAACGTGTTAGCTACAACACTGCACGGGTCGAGTCGCCCTCGCGAGATCGTGACCCTTTGTCCCGCCCATTGTAGCACGTGTGTCGCCCAGGGCATAAGGGGCATGATGACTTGGCCAGCCCACGCCACTATCTCTTAAAGACAAAAACACATGCTCAATTATCGAGCCTTCTTCCCCGCACTCTCACATGCATGCATATTGTCATACCGATATCTCCCATATCGTTGATCTTATGACTTATGTCTTCTTTCTTTTATCTCGATCATGCTCGCGCGCACACACACACATCCCACGTATACATGTATACCTCTCGCACATGCACGTTCAAGGTCTCCTATGTCTCCATACATAGTTAATTACCCTCAACCCTAACGCCACATCAAATCGTTCTCTTCTTGTGTGCACATAACCTCCGCCTGGATGGGTAAAACACACACTCACACTTAACAATCCCCCCTCTCTCACTCTTCCCCTATATCCCCGAAACCAATAAGACCATCCCTTCGCTTAATTCCCGCCTACATGCACCATCGATATATAGTAGTCTTCCTTGGTGTCTGTCGAACAAACACGTTCTCTCGATGTCGACTCCTCTCACGCACACACACCTTCTCTTCCCTCTCTACGGGCCTTTTCTCTCTCGCACCCCCTTGTTGGTGGCCCCTGTCATACACTATGATGAAGCCACACACACTTAAATTACATCCGCCACCGAGGACCCTGCGTCACACACACACACACGCACCCCCCCACACACACTAAGACTCCATCTCACACACACATGCTCTAGGCGGAGCATTTGTTCCTACCACCCTTCGTCCAACCTTACCCGTATGATAAGAAATCACCTTAATTTACTTGTATAACATGGACAAAATCCACTTTACTTTAGTAGTTAGCAAACTTATCATCTCTACTCTTACAAAAAAAATGAGTTGGTGATGATGGTGTGCCTGCCATCTTGTAATATAGACCGTCTGATCTATATCTGATGGATAGAAAGCAAACTATAACAATTTTACAAAAGATACCCGCACCCCTCTCCACATTTACAGACAAGGCCTTGCGTCGTTCATCGTCCTTATCTCCCACAACCTCATTGCTGAGCAATTAAAAAAGGAAGTCTCTGGAACAATCTAGCATGGTGGCCGCTGCTGCCTGCCGGCACCGTCCATCCCCATGCCTCCGCCCAGTCCGACCACCAGCTGTCACCACCACGTTCCACTCCTCCTCACCTTATCTCTCATCTTTCATTTTTTTCGATGAAATTGTCGAGATACCAGTTTTCCGATAAAATTCTCGAGATATCATTAGTTTTTACACATGGGATTACTCCTGCATGGGTCAATCACAACATGTGTTTTGTAAAAAAGGCATATTGATGTTCCGTGCAATGCACGAGCATCTTGCTAGTAATTATATAACGCAAATCACGAGCAGGAAGTGACATTTTTTTACACAACCACGTTAACATGGCCACGTAATCACTAGCTCAAGTGTAATACCATTATACTTATATCCCGATGCAAAAGGTTGAGTACATGTTCGAAGAGTAGAGTCGCACACACGCACTTTGTCTCTCAGAATCTCTCACACACACCAGTTACGTGACGCCCACTTAAGCAGACACTTATGTTACAATTTGTGCACCTGCGGGTACACGTGATGGTGCGCATTTATTTAAGTCGGACGGCGAACCCAAACAGTAGCTGCATTCATTCCCCTCCCACCGCCTCTTCTCTCGTCGCCGTAGCACGGTAGCCATGGCCCGACCGAAGGTAACGACATAGTACGCCATACTCCCGCCGAAGCGGTGCTTTAATCTGGAAATTTTAGTGGTCATGCATGCATATTTTTATGCTAGCACTCCTATATAAGGGTTGAGCGGTCGCTTCCCGCGGACGTGCGCAGGCGGTGGAAGAGGAAGGAGAAGGGAAGCGGGCTGTGGAGTAACATTTTTACCACATTTTCTTGGGAAACTGAGTGCAATAATTGAGTAGTTTTGCAAACTACCAATACTACACCTGAAACGGTTCAAAACCAATACCACCATCATGCCAGCGGCTGACCGACCTGGCCGACCCAACCCCCTGCCTTGCCGGCGCGCGCTTCCCGCGTGAAACGTTCAGCGTCGCCCCGGAACGTCAGTGCCGCATTAATGAGCGGAGGCAACCTCTCACTAGCGTCGGCTTTGAAGAAGCGCGACGGCCGAGAGAGCACCACTTCCCGGTGCACGCGACTGCTCCGCGTCGAGGCTGGCCATAGTTTGGATGAGTCTCCATCGTGGGGAGCCACACTAATTGCGATGATATGGACTCCCGTTGCCCACAGTTATGGATCGTTCCATCTATGAAGAACACGTGGGACTGCAACTACGAGACGGACATGTACCCAGGAGTGGACGTACGAACCTGAGTAATGTAGCGCAGTAAGTGAAGTAGAAAGGCACAAATAGTATGAACATGCGTGGCATATAGGCATTTGTCTCTTACTACCACTAAATGTTGTACGTGCAATGCTCGGTGATGTTATGGAGTACGTGCCTAAGTACTCTACTACTACTATATTAATTGGAGGCACATATTAGGTTTTATATTTGTTTACGTGTATGCCCCGAGACCTTCCAACCAGACGTGTCTTTCTCTCCGGGTCGCACTTTGTATCGTTCATACCACTAGTACTACTACGTGTGGTCTTTGACCCAGAAAAGGAGACGCTCTACCACGCTGTTCATGTCGCACTCCTTTCGCTGACGTGTGGGACATCTAGCACGTGCCGCGTTTGGCACTCCTTCGTCATAAGAGTTGAAACGCTAGCATTCATCAGAAATAAAAAATAAATATAAATCAGCAGTGATACTATACCACGCGGTTTCCTTGCTCCTCGATATCGGAAAGAATACTTCCGTTCGCCGACATGTGGGACGTCGACCATCCTGGTCCACTTGCCATGCCCGCATAACTCCAAGGGAGACTCACCCCGGTCGTCGCGCCGTAGTAATTACTAATGAACCATCAAATCACAGGCCCAACCTTTCCCACTGTGAAGTTGCTCGGACTAAGGAACCATCATGAATTCGTTGAATTCCACTTCTTGAAGAAAACTACTGTACCAGCAGTACTGCTAGCTACAGTAGTTACTCCAGCAGAGGCCTCCTTTGGTTCATAGGATAGGAATTTTATAGGAATATGAAAATCATAGGAAGTGACATGACATGCATCTCAATTCCTATAGAGAAAGAGATGCCATTTGATGCATATGATAGGAATTTTTCCATTGAGTCTAGGCTAATGTACTGGTAATTTGCTCTAAAAACCACAGTAGTAACTAGTAGTACTGGTACATGCTCGTAATTAATTAAACAAATGTACGGGCGACATAGACACACACACTAACTACTAGTACTACTACTTCTCACATGCTGGCCAGACGTCGTCGTTCTCCTTCCCGGCTTTGTCGGCGACACCCCACCGTGCTTGGATCTCCGCCGACCTCTGCGCAGCAGGGCGTGCGTCCTCTTCTTTCTTGTGGCGGCGGGCCTCTCTTTTCTTGAGTGCTTTCTGACTTTTCCGCTCCCTATGTGCAGCTTTGGCCGCCTCTCTACCGCCCATTCGGCCTTGGCAGCTTCAAATTCTGCCCATATAGGTGTGAGGTCGCGAGCGGCGATGAACTCGGCACGGCAGGATGCCATCGCTTCCCTACCATTCTGTGTGCGGTCGTGGGCGGCGAGGAACTCGGCGCGGCGCGATGCCATTCCTTCCTTACCGGTTAGTGTGCGGCGCGGTGGCATGAACGACGCTTGGTGACAGCTCTGGGGTGGAGTGGCCGGACAACCGTAAAGTGCATTGGTTTGTCAAGAGCTCAAGGACGGAAGATGAAGGAAATTTGTATTCCCCTTCAATCCTGGTCATTTATTACCGAGTAAAATGCATTGGCGGTCATCGAACTTGTCTTGATAGCTCACTTTGATCATTGTATATGAGATATGGTGATTATACGGTCACTGGCTCAGCATATAGCTCTGTATTTCTCTGGTTGACCAGCCAAACAGTCCGCATGCGCCTCATCAGCTCGTGGTCTTTATCTATCTATCTATGCGGGCCTACCTGTCAGTGGAGAAAGAAATAAAAACCAAAATTATGTGTATGTGAGGAATCAAACCACGGACTCGTCGCTGCAACGCACACCCGTTAGCCAAATGAAAATGAAATACTTTGCGTTAAATGCACAAACGGATTTTTTATATTATACGTGATGCACACATTAGCGCACACCGTCCATAGAGGCAAGTAGCATGTACACGTGCAGACATCCAGACACTCACGCTCACGCTGTCAAACCATGCTAATGCATGCATGTCGCCCTCTCAATCAAAGTCCTGCTCATGGTGCAACGCAAACGGCGAGCCCGTCATCTGCACGCCCCGGCGGTGCGTGACATTACTGTTTAGACGTTTGCTGGAGGCCTCCGTGAACACCAAGCATGTATTCACCTGGCTCAACACCAAAGGTCATACTCGTGACTTGGGGCCTTGCTCATGTATATCGTCCATCAAAACGACAATCTATAAAACAGCCTAGCTAGAGAGGGTATGATAACCCACAAGTATAGGGGATCAATTGTAGCCTCTTTCGATAAGTAAGAGTGTCGAACCAAATCAGGACCTAAGGTATAATAAATATTCCCTCAAGTTCTATCGACCACTCATACAACTCTACGCACGCTTGACGTTCGCTTTACCTAGAACAAGTATGAAACTAGAAGTACTTTGTAGGTGTTTTTTGGATAGGTTTGCAAGAATATAAAGAGCACGTAAATAAATTCTAGGGGCTGTTTAGATAAAGACACAATAAATTTAGTATAGCGAATGTGGAAAAGTGGTGGTAGGAGTTACGAAATTGTCCCTAAGCAATTGACTACTTTACTAGACCGATAGCAAGTTTTATGTGGGAGAGGCCACTGCTAGCATGTCATCCCTGACTTGGAATGCTATGCACTTTTGATTGGAACTATTAGCAAGCATCCGGAACTACTAACGTTCATTAAGGTAAAACCCAACCATAGCATTAAGATATATTGGTCCCCCTTCAATCCCGTATGCATCAATTTCTATGCTAGGTTGAAGCTTCAGTCACTCTTGCCCTCCAATACATAGTCCTATCAACATACAACTAACCCTATGGTATGATCCATGCGCGCGCTCATATGATGGGCACCAAAGGACAGCAACATAACCACAAGCAAATTAAACCAATCATAGCAATTCACCAATTACCGATAGGACAACAAAAATCTACTCAGACATCATAAGATGGCAACACATCATTGGATAATAATATGAAGCATAAAGCACCATGTTCAAGTAGAGGGTACAGCGGGTTGCGGGAGAGTGAACCGCTGTGGATAGATGGGGGAAGGTGATGAAGATGTTGGTGAAGATGACGGAGGTGTTGGTGTATATCACGGTGACGATGATGGCCCCGACGGCGTTCCGGCGCCACCGGGAGAGAGGGGGAGAGGGCCCCCCTTCTTCTTCTTCTTCTTCTTCTTCTTGCTTGACCTTCTCCCTAGATGGGAGAAGGGTTTCCTCTCTGGTCCTTGGCTTCCATGGCATTGGAGGGGCGAGAGCCCCTCCGAGATTGGATCTGTCTCTCTGTCTCTCTCTGTTCCTGCGCTTCAGATTCTGCCCTTTCACCGTTTCTTATATTCCCGGAGATCCATAACTCCGATTGGGCTGAAATTTGGACACGATTTTTATCCGGATATTGGCTTTCTTGCGGCGAAAGAAGGGCACCAACCGCCTTACGGGGTGGCCACGAGGGTCAGGGCGCACCCACCCCCTGGGGCGCGCCCCCTGCCTCGTGGCCCCCATCGGGCATCGTCTCGCGTTGATTCTTATTCCCAAAAATCACATATATTCCAAAAAAAATCTCCGTCAGTTTTTATCCCGTTTGGACTCCGTTTGATATGGATTTTCTGCGAAACAAAAAACATGCAACAAACAGGAACTGGCACTGGGCACTGGATCAATATGTTAGTCCCAAAAATAGTATAAAAAGTTACCAAAAGTATGTAAAAGTTGTAGAATATTGGCATGGAACAATAAAAAATTATAGATATGACAGAGACGTATCAGCATCCCCAAGCTTAATTCCTGCTCGTCCTCGAGTAGGTAAATGATAAAAAAGATAATTTTTGATGTGGAATGCTACCTAGCATAATCTTGATCACATAATCTAATCATGGCATGAATATTAAGACGCGAGTGATTCAAAGCAATAGTCTATCATTTGACATTAAGACAATAATACTTCAAGCATACTAACCAAGCAATTATGTCTTATCAAAATAATATAGCCAAAGAAAGCTCATCCCTACAAAATCATATAGTTTGGCCATGCTTCATTTTCGTCACACAAAATGCTCCCATCATGCACAACCCCGATGACAAGCTGAGCAATTGGTTCATACTTTTTAACGCGCTTCAGCTTTTTCAACCCTCACGCAATACATGAGCGCAAGCCAGGGATATAGCACTACAGGTGGAATAGAGTATGATGATAGGGGTAAATATAAAGAAGACAAAAAAGGAGAAAGTCTCACATCGACGTGGCTAATCAACGGGCTATGGAGATTCCCATCAATTGATGTCAATGCGAGGAGTAGGGATTTCCATGCAACAGATGCACTAGAGCTATAAGTGTATGAAAGCTCATCAAAAGAAACTAGTGGGTGTGCATCCAACTTGCTTGCTCACGAAGACCTAGGGCTTTTTGAGGAAGCTCATCATTGGAATATACAAGCCAAGTTCTATAATGAAAAATTCCCACTAGTATATGAAAGTGACAAAATAAGAAACTCTCTATCATGAAGATCATGGTGCTATTTTGAAGCACAAGTGTGGAAAAAGGATAGCAACATTGCCCCTTCTCTCTTTTTCTCTCATTCTTTTTTTTCTTTTTTTGGTGGGCTTCTTTGGCCTCTTTTTTTATTTGGGCTTCTTTGGCCTCTTTTATTTTGATAACCTCACATGGGACAATGTTCTAATAATGATGATCATCACACTTTTATTTACTTACAACTCAATATTACAACTCGATGTCTAGAACAAAGTATGACTCTATATGAATGCCTCTGGCGGTGTACCGGGATGTGCAATGATCTAGCGTAGCAATGACATCAAAAAACGGACAAGCCATGAAAACATCATGCTAGTATCTTACGATCATGCAAAGCAATATGACAATGAATGCTCAAGTCATGTATATGATGATGATGGAAGTTGCATGGCAATATATCTCGGAATGGCTATGGAAATGCCATGATAGGTAGGTATGGTGGCTGTTTTGAGGAAGATATAAGGAGGCTTATGTGTGATAGAGCGTATCATATCATGGGGTTTGGATGCACCGGCGAAATTTGCACCAACTCTCAAGGTGAGAAAGGGCAATCACGGTACCGTAGAGGCTAGCAAATTGCGAAAAGGTAAGAATGCGTATAATCCATGGACTCACATTAGTCATAAGGAACTCATATACTTATTGCAAAAGTTTATTAGCCCTCGAAGCAAAGTACTACTATGCATGCCCCTAGGGGGATAGATTGGTATGAAAAGACCATCGCTCGTCCCCGACCGCCACTCATAAGGAAGACAATCAAATAACTTCAAATTTGTCACACAACGGTTACCATACGTGGATGCTACGGGACTTGCAAACCTCAACACAAGTATTTCTCAATTTCACAATTACTCAACTAGCACGACTCTAATATCACCACCTTTATATCGCAAAACTATTGCAAGGAATCAAACATATCATATTCAGTGATCTACAAGTTTTATGTAGGATTTTATGACTAACCATGTGAATGACCAGTTCCTGTCAACTCTCTAAATAGATATAAGTGAAGCAAGAGAGTTTAATTCTTTCTACAACAGATATGCCCATGCTCTAACAAATATAAGTGAAGCAAAAGAGCATTCTACAGATGGCGGTTTTCTATGTGTAGGGAAACAGGCAATCCAAACTTCAAATGATATAAGTGAAGCACATGAAGCATTCTATAAAGCCATGCTCAAAAGATATAAGTGAAGTGCAAAGAGCATTCTATAAATCAACCAAGGAATATCTCATACCAGCATGGTGCATCAAAGAAAAGTGAAAACTAAATGCAAAAGACGCTCCAAGATTTGCACATATTGCATGAACGAAACGAATCCGAAAACATACCGATACTTGTTGAAGAAAGATGGGATGCCTTCCGGGGCATCCCCAAGCTTAGACGCTTGAGTCTCCTTGAATATTTACTTGGGGTGCCTTGGGCATCGCCAAGCTTGAGCTCTTTCCTCTCCTCCTTCTCATATCGAGACCCCCTCGATCTTCGAACACTTCATCCACACAAAACTCAACAGAAAGCTCGGTTAGATCCGTTAGTATAATAAAGCAAATCACTACTCTAAGTACTGTTGCAAACCAATTCATATTTTTTTTGCATTGTAGCTACTGTAATATAACTTTTCTATGGCTTAATCCACTGATAGAAATCGATAGTTTCATCAAAACAAGCAAACTATGCATCAAAAACAGAATCTGTCTTAAACAGGACAGTCTGTAGTAATATGAACATTCACCATATTTCTTGTACTGCAAAAATTATGCCAAAATTAGTAAAAATAAAAAATTTGTATAGAAAGACAGTGCAAAAAGTTTGAGATCCGTTTGACGTTCCAGTAAAAAATGTAAAATCACGCACTACAGCCAAAGTTTCTGTCTTGCACCGCACAAACCAACAAGCAATCTAAACATCCTAAAGGCAAACCTTGGCACATTATTTTTATAATACAATGGAATTGTACAAGGGGATAATTATTTTTGTTGAAAAGTTTCTGTAATTCACAAAGTTTCCGTGAGCATGAACTAAGTTCAAGGAGCTCCCCCACTTCAACAGTGCTTGTCTTTCTCACTTTCACTTTCCTTTTTGAAAAGTTTTGGGTTCCCCTCTATATTTTCTTTGTTTTTAAACTTTATAAAAGCACTCAACAGAAATAAACGACTCTCTAAAACTTCCGGGTTGTCTCCCCGGTAGCGCTTTCTTTAAAGCTATTAAGCTAGGCATATAGTGCTCAAGTAATGGATCCACCCGGATCCCAAGGTATACCAAAGCCAATTTTAATTAACAATGATTTGTAATTTAGTAGTGATCACAAAGTAACATATATCATGTAATGACGAAGTCTAACTCTCTTCCTATGCATCGGCATGTCATAAAAGAACAATTCATGCACACAAAGTAAAGGCCAATGCATAGTATAAACAGTTTCTTGCAATTTTATCATATTGGATACATGGAGAGGCGGAGATGTAGTTCCTCTCTCATAATAATTGCAACTAGGAGCGGCAAGCACATGCATATTATATATATCAAAATCATCATGTGTAGCGGTAAAAGTCAACGCATCAATATAATCCTTAACAAGAGCAAACTTCTCCGATATAGTGTAGTCGGGAGAATTTAAAAAGATAATAGGACTATCATGCGTGGGTGCAATAGCAACAATTTCAAGTTTAACATAAGGAACTATAGAAAGTTCATCTCCATAAGCATAATTCCTATTGGCGTCTTGGCCACAAGCATAGCAAGCATCATCAAAAAGGGATATTTCAAAAGAATCAACGGGATCATAACAATCATCATAGCAATCATCCTCCGGTAAGCACGAAGGGAATTTAAACAATGTATGAGTTGAAGAGTTACTCTCATTAGAAGGTGGGCACGGGTAGCTAATCCGCTCTTCCTCCTTTTGTTCTTCGCTCTCCTCATCATCTTTTTCATCCAATGAGCTCATAGTTTCATCAATTTCTTCTTCCATAGACTCCTGCAAAATATTGGTCTCTTCTCGGACAGCGGAGCCTTTCTCAATAAATTCATCAATATCATAATTGTATTTATAATTCTCATAGCAATATTTAAGTATAGCAAAATTTTCACATCTTTAAACAACATCATCAAGATTTTCACACTCTTTAAACAAAGATTCAACTTCATAAGCACCCATAAAAGCAACGAATTCTTCTATTTGTTCCACGTCATAGTAATCATATATCATTAGAATAAAAAGCCAAGGTTTTATCATCATTAAATTTGCATGAAAAGGGAAGGTGTGGAGCCTTCATCCTAGAGCAACAAGTATAATCAAATCTCAAGCATAGTTGCCGAGCATACCAATACAACATATGAATTTGATCCCATAATGGTTTCCCTTTTTGAGTCAAGCGATAATCCCTAAAGTATTCATGTTGATCCAACGTGTCTCCCATTGTATAATTGAATGGGGTTTTCTCAGGATTATTAAAGTAGTGCATAATATCTTTCACATAATGAGCATTGAGGGTTTTAGGAGGTTCCCCATCTCCATGAGTAGCAAGTACACCTAATTTTTTTGGTATTTCGTGTTCCATATCCATAACTAAAGACAGAGAACAACTTAGAACATCAAATAAAAATTACTTAGTGATAAAGAAAACAAGCACACACGAGAATATTCACCCCACGCTATAACTCCCCGGCAACGGCGCCAGAATAAGGTCTTGATAACCCACAAGTATAGGGGATCAATTGTAGCCTCTTTCGATAAGTAAGAGTGTCGAACCCAACGAGGAGCTAAAGGTAGAACAAATATTCCCTCAAGTTCTATCGACCACCGATACAACTCTACGCACGCTTGACGTTCGCTTTACCTAGAACAAGTATGAAACTAGAAGTACTTTGTAGGTGTTTTTTGGATAGGTTTGCAAGAATATAAAGAGCACGTAAATAAATTCTAGGGGCTGTTTAGATAAAGACACAATAAAGTTAGTATAGCGAGTGTGGACAAGTGGTGATAGGAGTTGCGAAATTGTCCCTAAGCAATTGACTACTTTACTAGACCGGTAGCAAGTTTTATGTGGGAGAGGCCACTGGTAGCATGTCATCCCTGACTTGGAATTCTATGCACTTATGATTGGAACTATTAGCAAGCATCCGCAACTACTAACGTTCATTAAGGTAAAACCCAACCATAGCATTAAGATATATTGGTCCCCCTTCAATCCCGTATGCATCAATTTCTATGTTAGGTTGAAGCTTCTATCATTCTTGCCCTCCAATACATAGTCCTATCAACATACAACTAACCCTATGGTGTGATCCACACGTGCGCTCATATGATGGGCACCAAAGGACAGCAACATAACCACAAGCAAATTAAACCAATCATAGCAATTCACCAATTACCGATAGGACAACGAAAATCTACTCAGACATCATAAGATGGCAACACATCATTGGATAATAATATGAAGCATAAAGCACCATGTTCAAGTAGAGGGTACATCGGGTTGCGGGAGGGTGGACCGCTGTAGATAGATGGGGGAAGGTGATGAAGATGTTGGTGAAGATGACGGAGGTGTTGGTGTAGATCGCGGTGACGATGATGGCCCCGGCGGCGTTCTGGCGCCACCGGGAGAGAGGGGGAGAGGGGGCCCCTTCTTCTTCTTCTTCTTCTTCCTTGACCTTCTCCCTAGATGGGAGAAGGGTTTCCCCTCTGGTCCTTGGCTTCCATGGCATGGGAGGGGCAAGAGCCCCTCCGAGATTGGATCTGTCTCTCTGTCTCTCTCTGTTTCTGCGCTTCAGATTCTACCCTTTCACCGTTTCTTTTATTCCCGAAGATCCGTAACTCCAATTGGGCTGAAATTTGGACACGATTTTTATACGGATATTGGCTTTCTTGCGGCGAAAGAAGGGCACCAACTGCCTTACGGGGTGGCCACGAGGGTCAGGGGCGCGCCCCCTGCCGCGTGGCCCCCTCGGGCATTGTCTCGCGTTGATTCTTATTTCCAAAAATCACATATATTCCAAAAAAAATCTCTGTCAGTTTTTATCCCGTTTGGACTCCGCTTGATATGGATTTTCTGCGAAAGAAAAAGCATGCAACAAACAGGAACTGGCACTGGGCACTGGATCAATATGTTAGTCCCAAAAATAGTATAAAAAGTTGCCAAAAGTATGTAAAAGTTGTATAATATTGGCATGGAACAATCAAAAATTATAGACACGATGGAGACGTATCAGGGTACTATGGTAAGCAATATGTACTATCGTGAGCAACTGATCATAGTGCCATTGCACACGAGTGTGTGTCTGATCGATTCGTCCATTATTCGTAAGTTATGCATGGTTGTGTGGTGTCTAATGGTGGTCGTCAAAGGCTAGCTGGCGACAAGAGCGGTTGCATGGACGCCTGGTTGTCAATACGTGCCGCATACGCTTCAAAGGCTCGTCATCCATGAGTTCAAATTTTATCACCACGCCAGCGTCTGACCGCCCTGGCCTACCGAAACCCCTTCCATCGCTGGCGCGCGCTTCCCGCCTGAAACGGTCATCGTCTCTCCAGAACGTCAATGAAGCATTCACCGGACTTAACTGCAGGTGTAGTTGGTGTGTCACTGACATGCGGGCCAGATGCCCATTGGGTCCACATGTCAGTGATCCAACGCACCTGCTGTTAAGTCACTGAAGCAGCGTCCGCATTCACGCCCGACGCGACCTCTCACTGGCGCCGACATTGCAGCAGCGCGATGGCCGAGAGAGCGCCACCCGCGCGGCATCCCGGTGCAAGCGACTGTTCTGCGTTAACGACACCACGGCTATCCTTCCGTCCGCCGCCCACATTAATGACACGCGGCTACCGACGAACCTACTCCGGCGCCAGCCGTCCATCCGCCTTCCGCGGCTCATTGCCATTCGCCCGCTATATTAACTTGAGCCCCAGCTCCCAGCCATAGCCAAAGACCCACACTCATTCTCCTCCGGTCCCTTCCTTCTGTCGGCACCACTCCAACCATGGCCTCCTGGCGCTCCAAAGCTCTCTTGGACGTACTGTCGCAGGAGCAGATGAAGGACATCGGCGGCTCCGCTCCGGGCGCGCTCCAAAGCTCTCTTGGACATACTATCGCAGGAGCAGACGCAGGAGATCGCCGGCTCCCCCCGGCCGCCCTCCGCCGCCACGACCACGAAGCCGGCGCGCGTGCGCGGGCGCAGCCGACAGCGAGGAAGAGTAGTGCATGATAGGTCGCCGCTGCTCTGGTCCCAGGAAGGCCACCACTCCTCCACTCAGTCGGCGCCAAGCTTGGTGGGATAAACATCGGCGGCCGATTAGCCACTTGACGGTGACGTGGAGGCGGAAATCTTCAGAACCTTGTGCTCCGGAGGAGGAGGTTATTGAGGCGGATGAGGAGGAGGCAAAGGCAATGGCCGGCTTTCTCGGTTCATGGCCGGACATGGTGGTCGGGCGCCGGCGTTCGTTTAGATTAGGTTTACAGTAGGTTTTAGTATGGTTTGTGCAAAATATGTAATGAATTTCGTCCAGTTTACAGGATAAGTTTTCGAAATGTAATGAATTTCATCCGGTTAATTTGAAATTTGCTTTGTTTGCACGAATTTCGTCCGGTTAGTTCATATAGTTGTTGAAAGGTATGTGGGCAGCATTGGATGGCATCCATCAGTGTCCTCGGACAGATGCCGGTGTAAATTTGAGGGCCAGCACTGGAGATGCCCTAACTATCATGCTATAATCGCTAACACTGCTCCATTATTTCGTAGGGAACAGTTATCCCTCGATCAAAATCAGATCCGCTGTGTTTCGCACTCCTCCCACATATAAGAGTGTAGACTCTTGCTTACATAAAAATGGAGCAAATGGACGGCACTGTAGCACGTCATATCACTCAAACTACCCCACCTAACGCGCGGGAAAGCACCACCCTCGTCATTTTGTTCTGGATTTCTATGATCGATCGCACGAAAATGTTACGCTTTGCAAGTTCAAAAGGAAAAGGCAGCACACTTACGACTCGTACGTGTCGCACCCCCGACAGTCTGGCTCGCACGCCGCTCACCAGAGGGGACACGCGTTGTCTTGCAATTTCCACTGACATGTGGGACTTCAATTGAATAAACCATCGATAGCTGAAATCTAATCGCTCGGCGGGCGTTGGCTGAGAAGAAAGAGATGGGGGAGGGAGAAGAGATCGCCCGCCCGCCGCGCACGGACTCCAAGAAATATATATGGTGATAATGTGAGGTGGGCCATGCGGGAGTCCAGACCGCTTCCAAGCCCGCTTCTGACCGCCCTAGCCCACCAGAACCGCCCCCACCCCACCACCTCCCCGCGCGCGCTCCCCCCTTAGACGCTAGCTGCCCGCATTCATAGCAAGTAGTACCAGTAAATTCTGGGCTATAAGGGCACATACAATGGTTGATAAGATAGTCTTATCATAAGTCTTGCATGTAATTTAGAGATGAAAAAAAAACATGTGTACAATGGATCATCTCTTAGCCTTATCTTCAATAACTAGTTATTCCTAAAAACATGGTGAAACATATTGTGCTAAGAGATCATCTCTTGTCTTCTCTTAAATAAGAGAAGACAAGCCTTTTCTTATGATTTATCTTTCCTCCACCTTATCATTTATCCTATGTGGCATCCCTACAATAGAACCATTGTACATGCCCTAAGCCCGCTTATGTGGAGGAGAGAGAGGCATTGACAAAGTCAAGGAGTGGGATCTGCAGGAGCCCGTCTCTACACGTGCTCCTAGGTATAAAAAAGTAATTCTATAAAAAAGAGTCATAAAAACAATTGTGTCTAAAAAAAGAAAGGTAAAAAACATTTGAGAGGAAATAGATAGAGAGAAAGTGAGAAAAAGTTGTAACCTTATAGTCAACACTATGGTAGTATTACATGAGGAAGGAGGGAGTGGTGCACATGCCAAGTTCACTGGGTTGCCGTGTTTCACACTCCTCCGTCGTAACAGTGGAGACAATAGCTTTCATCAAAAATAAACAATGAATACTCGGTGCTCGTCCACTATATCGGAAAGAATACTTTCATCCGCCGACATGTGGGACGTCGACCATCCTGGTCCACCTGCCATGCACAAAATCATCCTGGTCCACCCCGGTCGTAGCGCAGGACCAACCTTTCCCACTGTAAGTTGGTCGGACGAAGGAACCATCATGACTTCGTTGAATTCCGCTTCTTCAAGAAAACTTACTGTACCCGCAGTACTGCTACCACACGCAAAGACTGGACGACACTGTACCACGTCATATCACTGAAACCCACTAGGCCAAACCAGCCCGCCTAGGATTTGTACTCCCTCCGTTTCAAAGTTAGTAGTACAAAGTTGAGTCATCTATTTTGGAATGGAGGGAGTACGTCTATGTACTGCTATGATTTTGTGTTGTATGTCTCTATACTTTTTCTACGATTTTCCTACCCTATGAACCAAATGAGGCCTGAATGTATCCGTGTCGACTATTGTCTGATCGATCTCTAAGCCTACAATTTTAGGAGCTTGGGCTATTGGCGATCGACGACGGATCAGGATAAGCGTACCACGAGCTCATCAGCCCCAACATTTCTCTTCGGTTAGTGTTTTGCAAGTACTATAGCTTGCATAGTAGCTAGCCTACTAACACCAAGAATCATCAAACAAGCCCCGCTGATATGATAAACAGTTCAAACTTACATCCAAGCATGCCATATATTACATCAAAAGCTGGTGAGGATACATCTTTTTCCACAACTCGGAGAGGGTTCGCATGATTCACTATCAAAAAAAAGTAGCAAGTACCGCCCACACAAGACAGTGCACTAGCCCTAAGATGGTTTGATAACACGCATCATTCTGGTAATTAAACACAATGCAAACTACCCTTAAGGATTAGCGCGACCAACTATTTCTTGCCATCGATCTCTCGGGCAATGAGCACAGCACGGACAGCGGCAGGGGAATCGATCTCTGGGGTGATGTCCACCGCGACATCGGAATCGATCTCTGGGGCGATGTCCACAAGATGGACAATGGCATCGAAATTGATCTCCGGGGCGATGTCAACAGGACGGACCGCGACATCGAAAACGATCTCTGGGGCGTTGTCCACAGGACGGGCCGCGACTTCGGAATCATCAAGGACGTCCACCGGCACTTGCACAACCCTAACATATTAGCAAGCACATTGCAAATAATAAAAAACCACAACTATGGTAAGCCATTATTATTTACCTTGTGCAGCTCACCGGGGGATCCCATCCCTCCGGAGGCCATCTCCTCGTCCTCGATGGGGGCCATCACCTTGCCAGGGGAATACCGCTTCTCAATGGCAACTATCTCCTCAAACTCGGCCTTGAGCCTCGCATAGGTGGCCATTAGAGTTTCTGGGGTAGGCACGGTGGGGCCCTTGCGGTTCTTCCAACTTTATTTGAGGAGTTCATCTGCCAACGTCGTCAACTCTTTGTCCAGTGCTTGTTTCTTGGAGTTCTTCGTCTCCATGGGTTGGCCCGCCAACATCTCGTTGGCCGGTCCTCGCTTCCTGGAGAGTGCTGTCTCCAGTGGGTTGTCCGCCGTCAATGCTTTGCCTAGTGCTCCAAGATCCATCAGTGAACTGACAAACAAAAAGCAATCGAAAGGAAACCACAATCGCAATGAAAACAGGAAAAGAATAGGTTGTGAGAATCGGTCGGTGCTTCGCAAAAAGATGATTCTTGGAATGAAAATATAGTAGCATCATTGATTCGCCCACCTTTCCTTCGTCGATACAGAAGAAAAATGGCAGAAGTGAGTAGCCTGGAGTGAGGTTTTCTTCAAGAAGGGGAGAAAGGGCTTCAACGAGCATTCCAGTGAAATGATGGTTGCTTCGTCCAGTCCAACTTTGAGGCCACTTCGAGGCCACTTTACCACTGCTGGTAAAGGTGTGGGTTTTGTGATATGATGGTTCATGACGGCCACACCGGGGTGACCGGTGAGTCTAGACTATGGCCCTGTTTGGTTCAGAAGTCCTAGGACTTTTTCTAGTCCCAACTAAAAAGTCCCTCCCTGTTTGTTTCCAGGGACTAAAAAGTCCCTAGTCCATCCCTAGAGGTTATTAGATGACATGTAAAAGACCATGTTACCCCTAGTATATAGAAAAATAACAACCAAACAACACCATGGGACGGCGGGGCAATAGGTGCAGGGAGGGGCATTGTTGGAAAAGTCTCAAAAAGTCCCAAAAAAGATGGCACGCGGGCCGGATGCTTTGTGATATGCTTTGATGCTTTGATGTTTTGTAGGGTGTATGAAGGGTGTTTGAGTCCACACTAGCTTAACACAAATACACTAGGAGCATGCCATGCATGAAGAGGAGTGCTGGGATGAGCATGCACGAAGAGGGAACAACTATGCTGAGATGAGAATGCAACCAAACACACACTGTGGCGAGCGTTCGCAACTGCCACATTCGGGTTGCGCATGGCTCTTCGCCACTTTGAGAAGACGAACAATGATGTTACTACTACTTCTACAGTATCGAATCCACTACTGCATGTCCGTCCACCGCGTGCGTGTCACATCCCTAGCTTTACCTTGGCCTTGGACTAGCTTGGTTGTTGCATCATGTTTAAATTCAAATGAAATTTGAATTGAGGAATTTTCAAAGCCTCAGAATCCTTTTAAAAATGTCAAGATAAAATTGCTTCAAATAAGTCCAAGAAAATGTTCCTGTTATCCTATGGAAATATTGGCAAGAGGTAAAATCCAAACCAATATTTTTGGTGTCTCAGAAACATTTATTTTGGGCATTTGAATTAAATCAATAGCTATTTGAATTGGATTTATATCTACTATTAAATAAATATAGGTCCAATAATTCTGAAATATTTTGTGGAGCTTTGGTTTAATTCTTTTAGCTTCTAAAAATATTTTCAGAAGCAACAAAATTGAATTGGTTTCAAAACCAAATTCAAAACAAACCTGCAAAATAGAAAACAGAACAGAATTAGAAAAAAAACAGAGAGAGAGAGGAAAAACCCACCTCGCACTTACCGCAGCCCACTGGCCGGCCCAGCCTACCAGGGGCTCCCCCCTGTCGTCTTCCCCCTTGCCAGGAGGACGAGCGCGTGGACGGCGCGCGCGAGCACGCGTCCGGCCACCTCCTGCTTGCTTGCTGCTGCTGGAGTCGGCCCCGAGCGCCACATGCATCGCTCGACCTTCCCCTGGACCTCTCTCACTCTCCCTCGGCTTCCTCCCCCTTCTCAGCTCTCTCCCCGCACGCGCCCGAGCGGAGCTAGTCGCCGCCGTTCGCTGCCACCGCGTCCAGCGCCTCCCCCTCGACCTCCTGTCGTGCCTGCGAGCTCCGTCTCGACGTCCCTGACCCCCTCGACGAGCCACGAGGCCCCGGACGCGCTGCAACGCCGCCACTGATGCTTTTCCCCTCCTTGGCTGCCGGAGATCGACCTCGCCGCCCCGCTCAGCTCCGGCCTTCCCCGAGCTCGCTGTCTGCACCGTTGCAACCGCCGTAAGCCTCTCCCTCAAACCCCCCTCTCTGTTGTCCCATTTTCACGCCGTAGCTCCTATTTCATTGACGACTGAAGCCCGCCACCGCCATGGATGTTAAGCCACGCACTCCCGAGCTTCGCTTGCTCGCCCTAGTGGCACAGACGTGCTCCTGGTGACCCCACGACGCCGTCTATGCCCTTGGTTGAGCTCCCCATGCTCCGCCACGCCGCGCCCGTGCAAACCCGTAGCTGCGCCGCCGCCAAAACTCGTCACCGGCGAGATTCCGGCCGCCCCGCGACCCCCTGTTTGGCCCATTGGATGCGCCCGAGCAAGGGCTTCTCCCTGATGCCTTCTACACGACAAACCGCGGCCCCTAGCGCTTTCCCGACGCACGTCCGCCGCGGCAAATGGTCGCCGGCGGCTGAACGCCGGCGGGCCGACGTGGCAACGTCGTTAACTGCTAATGACCCTGCTGATTACTCTCTAGAGCCACTGACATGTGGGCCCCAGTGCCTGTTTAGGTTAGTTTAATTTCTGTTCAGTTTAGTTCATAACCAATTGGACCCACCTGTCATCATTGACTTTGCTGACGTGTACGTTGACCGGGCCCACCTGTGTGTGACCCTAGCCTGCACTTTGTCACTGACGCGTGGACCCCACTGGTCAAGTTTAACCTGGACCGGCCCCGTTGACCTGCTGACGTCACAGTGACGTAGTGCTGATGCAGTAATGCCCTTTTCTGGATTTATTCTTATTTAGGAAATTCCAGAAAATAGTGCTAACTTCAAAAATTCATAGAAATTAATCTGTAACTCCAAATGAAATAATTTATATATGAAAAATGATCAGAAAAATCCAATCTATCCATCTGTACTGGTTTCATGCATGTTAAAGCAACTTAACCCTGCTGTTTATATCAAAACATGATAAAGCACTATATAAATTCATAAGATGAGTTTGGGGTTGAATCTTTGGTTCAAAATGGCTCAAACCCATCTGGTTGTAGTTGCATTAGCCCAACACACTCATTTTGCCATGTCATGATCATGCATCATATTGTGCATTGCATTGATTGTGTTTCCTTCTCTGTTGCCGGTGTTTGTCCCCTCTCCGTAGACGTGGTTTCGACGATGAGTCCGATGACACCGATGAAGAGTTATATCATCTTCAGAAGTGCCAGGCAAGCAAAACCCCCTTGTTCATTCTGATACAATCCCACTCTCTCGCTCCTGCTCTCTTTTACTACATTAGGACAACAACGATTCAATTGTTACATGCTGCGGTAGTTGAACCCCTTTTCCTCTGCATGACCTGTCATTGCCACAGTAAATAGATGAAACCCACTAGCATGAGTAGGAGTTGTTTGAGCCCTGATGTTCCTACTCATTCATGCTTGTTTGTCATGCCTGCTACTACTTAGAGTTGAGTCGGGTCTGATTCACCGGGGATGAGTTGGAGGTGTGTGAACATGTCCTACTGTTGAGAGCTAAGTGTGTGAACACGATTTGGTAAAGGTATCGATGAGAGGCCATGTAGGAGTACATGGTGGGTTGTTTCATTGAAGCCGTCCTTAGGAACTGAGTTCTGTGTTTGTGATCCATGAACAACTACTACCATGCATTGGGCCTGAAACCAATGGACCCTCTCGGCTTCCTAACCACCCTTGTCCTCTGTCCAGGAGTTGCAAGTAGTTTCTGGTGTTTGTAGTATGCTGGAGGCCGTGCGCAGTGCTTACCCGAGGGGTGGGCTGTGATATGGTAGGCACGTGGCACGGTGTACCGGGCGCCCGTTTGGTGTCTCGGGAACCCTGCTCACATCGTTCGGGGCCGTATGTGGAAACTTCGGCCGGACTCCCTGCGGATGGAACCTGAATAGGCGATAAACCTGGACTAGAGACTTGAGTGTTTAGGTAGGCCGTGGCCGACTCCCTCGCCAGGCTTCCGCTTGAAGGTTGCCGAGATACACGATGTGTACATGGTGGTAAGTGGCGAGAGCGTGTGTGAAGAAGTACACCCCTGCAGGGTTATAAATGATCTATTCGAATAGCCGTGTCCGCGGTAAAGGACTTCTGGGTTGCCTATAACAGTTCATAGACAAGTGAAAGTGGATACCCTAAAACTCGGAAGATAAGCGTGAGTGCTATGGATGGCGTTCTCGTAGGTCGATCCATAGTGGTGTATTGATATGGTGAATATGTGGACTCGTGTGCGCCACCTCAAAGAGTTACTTGCAGTCATAGTTTAGGATAGCCACTGAGTCAAAGCTGGCTTGCTGCAGTCAAACTCCACCACCCCCTTGATTGATACTGATGCATATGTAGCTAGTTCTGATGTAAGTCTTGCTGGGTACATTTGTACTCACGTTTGCCTATTTTATGCTTTTGCAGAGAGACGTCAGTCTCACTAGTAGTTCCGCGTGGACTTCAACGTTTAGCTTGTTACCTCAGCTACGATCTTGTGCCCTCGGCAGGGTCTTGTAGATTGTCAGGCTTCTCAGCCTTCCTCATTTGTAGTTGTCTGTACTCAGACAAGTTAAGCTTCCGCATGTGCTTGTTGTTTGTATGCTCTGTATGTTGGGGTCATGAGACCCATGTTTGTAATACTTGGCTCCTCGGAGCCTAATGAATAAATACTTGAGTCGTAGAGTTATGTTGTCATGCCATGTTGTATTTACACATATGTAGCATATTGTGTGTATGATTGAAATGCTTGGTATGTGTGGGATCCGACAACCTAGTTGTTTATCCTTGGTAGCCTCTCTTATGGGGAAATGTAGTCTTGTGCTTCCATGAGCTATAGTTGTCCGCTACAGCCCGGTTCACCGGAGTCCTTCTAGCCCAGTACTACTGCTCCGGAACACTTGACTGGCCGGCATGTGATTCACTTCGTTCCTGTGTCTGTCCCTTCGGGGAAATTCACGCGGTGACATCCGGAGTCCTGCCTAGCCTGCTACAGCCCGGTTCATCGGAGTCCTGTTAGCCCAGTGCTACAGCCCGGATTCGCATGCTGCTGACCGACATGCTCGATGTTGATTCATGTATGCCTGTCCCCGTAAGTTAGTGCCACTTGGGGTTCACGACTAGTCATGTCGGCCCGGGTTCTCTGTCATATGGATGCTAGCGACATTATCATATACGTGAGCCAAAAGGCGCAAACGTTCCCGGGCCATGGTAAGGCGACACCCGTGGGAATACCGTGCGTGAGGCCGCAAAGTGATATGAGGTGTTACCGGCTAGATCGATGTGACTTGGAATCGGGGTCCTGACAGCTTTGGTATCAGAGCCTGACTGCCTGTAGGATTACCAAGCCAAACTGGTCGAAGTTGAGTCTAGAAATGCTTTAGTTATATAAGGGAATTGATTGTGGAAGGGAACGTAAGGCTCTTTTTACTCCTTTACCTTATGTCCTCTAATCTGAGTCACCCTCTTCTCTTCTACGGGGATTAAGAACTAGGCCTTCTCATCTATCTATCAGGATGACGTGTTACTAATCCATAGACTTATAAGTTTGTTGGATTTAAGCCCCAGTTCAGTTTCTACTACTTCCGTGTGTTCATAGTTGGCCTCAGAACCTTGATATTGTGCTTCTGAGTGGTTATGCGACCATTTTTTCAGGATGTCTCAAATCCTTTGAGCATTTACAGCCGTTATGCTATCCGAGTCATCCCAGGTTTCTAAACCATCTGATGCATTTGCAAAATCCTTTTCCTCTGGTTTTGTTGTTCTTTTAGGCCAGGTTAATCACACTAATTGCCGAGTTGAGGTATTCTATTGCCTCGACATATATGTTGGAGTTATTATTATGACCCTAGGTGTCTCAGGGAGTCACCTAGTAATCTAGAAATGCTTTGTATTCCTAGTGTGATGATTCTGGCTATTATTCTCGAAAGCATCCCGTGATGCCATTTAGTTAGTAGACATTGTATTTCTGGGTTTTTGAACCCAAGGTTCACTCTACTTAATCCGTGTAGATAGTGTTGCTCGTTCCTTTAGGATATTAGTGACCTTGTGATAATCTTCGAGGTCCGTGGTATATCATTCTTCCAAATACCATGAACCATCCTTGGCAGAAGTTCCTCGTTGAACCAAAAGATCACAACAAGAGTGCTCTAGATGAGTTCCCCATTCTATATTGTGACTCTGCCAATTCTACCTCTCTGCATGGGTTATCCGGAAGAAATATGTTGAATTTGTTCGGCATACTAATCCATGCATCCACAACTAAAAAAAAACCTATGTCCCTTGAGTTGTTACTCTTCACTTGTGTTCCGACCATTGTCTATCAATCGATAGTCTACAATATGTGCGCATTCGTTCGTCGATGCCTATTATCCCTGTGGTTCGTTAAGCCGTTCTATTTTGGAATGACTAGGAGAAACAAACTCCAGTACCTCATCCATATCTAGGATTGGGTCAAAGCAATTGTATTCCGCAGATCAAATTGCCAATCCAGCCTTTGATCTGTTCTACCTTTGGGATATTACCATCTTTATATCAAGAATGTCATGGGAATTGCACACCCTCTTATGAGTTCTTGATGTAGTGATACTTCTCGCCATCATCATTCATTTCTCGGTCTCCGTGTTATTGTAACCGGAATGCCGACAAGTGAACTGTGATGTGTGAAATCGATACTCCTAGCAACCTCGTTGCTTGGTAGTTAATGGACAATATTCTCATTCTTAGCGTGTTGGTTATTGAATCATCATCCTAAGATTGATCGTGCTACCTAATCCTTATTTCTGGTGCACTCCTCGATCAATGAGTGAGGATTATTCAATCCCTTGCTTATTTGATCATATCGTCTTGCTCTGAAAAGCAAGATTGTTCTCGAGCTTAGTAACATATCGGTGGTTCGTGATGTTCCGAATATCTTCTCGGAAGTATTACCAGGTTGTCACCTGACCGCTATGTTGAGTTCGTGATCATGTTGGTTTTCCTCCAAACCGCCCATTCTCCAGGAATCTGTGTGGGATACCCCTGAGCTAGTTGGTTAAGCCAAACAACAACTTGGAGAGTTGGAAGATAAAAGCTTGTTGGACTTAGTTCATGTTAGGGGATATCTTGTTGTGTGTGTGTGTGTGTGTTAAAGGAAGATGATATCTTCATCGATTGGTCCTCATGATCAGTTGTTGGACCTATTGTTGTATCAAAACCTTGATTTGAGTATGGGCTATCATCAAATCAAATCAGAACCAACGATGTTCATAATGTTGTCTTACTCGTGGTTGATCCCTCGAGCATACACCATTATATCTTTTGGGTCTGACCAATGCTATCACTTGTTCACATAATTATGGAATTCCATCTCCATGGAAACCTAGATGAATTGTTGTTGATCCCATCAGCAACACTACTACCTTCTCCATGATTCGTGTTGAACATCCAACTAGTATTGGAAACTTTATAAGCATTATCTTCGTGTTCCGTTCATGAAGCATATGTTCGAATGAAAGAAGTGACTTCCTCTAATTCATGTGCATTTGATGCAAGTTGCCGCCATGAATTCAAGAAAGTCAATGTTGCTTTCTCTGGAATCATCCCAAATCGGTCATGCATACGTGCGAAGTATTCTATGGTTTGGAGACTTGCAACCTTCATTCTATATGTATCCCTAGCACACCAAGCCACTGATTGATTTGTTCAAGGATAATAAGTTCTAAGTGCTAGTCCTGAAGGTACCAGACGGATTTGTACAAGATTCGGTTATCCTCGATGATGGTTCCCAACCAGAACTCGGTAGTGTTTTATTATAAGACTACCATGTGGTCATGCTTGTCTAGGACAGTGTGTTCACAGGTGTGTGGCAGAACCAGCTCATGTTTTGGAGCTTGCTATCGTAGTTCATCTCCCGAGAGTCTCGCAACATTATCTCGTTGATTTGTGTTGCAACTCTTCTTTTCAGACATGTGAGTCTGAAGTATCCTGTTTCTAACCAGATCTGAATCTCAGGCAGATATGATGGTTGGAACATTCCCGACATTTGCATTTTGTTCCCAGCTTGCACCCCATCGTGCCAATTTTCCATGGGCTATCCTTCTCAGCAGTTGCTGTCCAGGATCATCTTCAAAAGTGGTCCTGCCATGGGTCCCATCCATTTTCGATGAGAGGCAAAAATCATCCATTGTGTTGTCTTCAACAAGGTAGTCCACATCATCCATTCTAGTCGGAATATTCCATTCTTCCCAGCTCCTTCAAGTAATCGATTGCAAATTGCCTTGGGCTGGTATGAAGATTTTCAATGATCTATGTATCAAAAGTAATTCTTTTTGCCACTTAAGGGAATAATTCTACGAGCCACCTTCCCTAAGGTGCCCCGTTATGGAGTCATGGCAATTAACTCCTCGCTACTTTGAAACCCATGCACCATATTATCTAAGCGTGGAATTGTTTCCTATCAAATTGAACCTTTGTTATTAGTTTCTTTCCATCCGTCTTGATGTGTGTTTTGTGCCTCAGCTCAAGAGATGTTTTCAACGTCTCACTCCACGAGTTGATCTTGAGTGCTCGATCTTCGAGGATATCGTTTCCTGTAGAGTTTATCTCTGTCGTCAACGCATTGAATGAAGATCTCGAAAGCAAAGACGTCAAGATCAATATGATGCAATGAAGCTACTTCTTCGAGAAGGGCAGTTGGATTGAGAAGATTGTGATAGTTTGTGACCTCCTTTCTTTTTACCTCACGTCTTGAATCTCGGGACGAGATTCTTGTTTAGTGGGGGTGAGTTGTCACATCCCTAGCTTTACCTTGGCCTTGGACTAGCTTGGTTGTTGCATCATGTTTAAATTCAAATGAAATTTGAATTGAGGAATTTTCAAAGCCTCAGAATCCTTTTATAAATGATCAAGATAAAACTGCTTCAAATAAGTCCAAGAAAATGTTCCTGTTATCCTCTGGAAATATTGGCAAGAGGTAAAATCCAAACCAATATTTTTGGTGTCTCAGAAACATTTATTTTGGGCATTTGAATTAAATCAATAGCTATTTGAATTGGATTTATATCTACTATTAAATAAATATAGGTCCAATAATTCTGAAATATTTTGTGGAGCTTTGGTTTAATTCTTTTAGCTTCTAAAAATATTTTCAGAAGCAACAAAATTGAATTGGTTTCAAAACCAAATTCAAAACAAACCTGCAAAATAGAAAACAGAACAGAATTAGAAAAAAAAACAGAGAGAGAGAGGAAAAACCCACCTCGCACTTACCGCAGCCCACTGGCCGGCCCAGCCCACCAGGGGCTCCTCCCTGTCGTCTTCCCCCTTGCCAGGAGGACGAGCGCGTGGCCGGCGCTCGCGAGCACGCGTCCGGCCACCTCCTGCTTGCTTGCCGCTGCTGGAGTCGGCCCCGAGCGCCACGTGCATCGCCCGACCTTCCCCTGGATCTCTCTCACTCTCCCTCGGCTTCCTCCCCTTCTCTGCTCTCTCCCCGCACGCGCCCGAGCGGAGCTAGTCGCCACCGTTCGCTGCCACCGCGTCCAGCACCTCCCCCTCGACCTCCTGTCGTGCCTGCGAGCTCTATCTCGACGTCCCTGACCCCCTCGATGAGCCACGAGGCCCCGGACGCGCTGCAACGCCGCCACCGATGCTTTTCCCCTCCTCGGCCGCCGGAGATCGACCTCGCTGCCCCGCTCAGCTCCGGCCTTCCCCGAGCTCGCCGTCTGCACCGTTGCAACCGCCGTAGGCCTCTCCCTCGAACCCCCCTCTCCGTTTTCCCGTTTTCACGCCGTAGCTCCTATTTCACTGACGACCGAAGTCCGCCACCGCCATGGATGTTGAGCCACGCGCTCCCGAGCTTCGCTTGCTCGCCCTAGTGGCACATACGTGCTCCTGGTGACCCCACAACGCCGTCTATGCCCTTGGTTGAGTTCCCTATGCTCCGCCATGCCGCGCCCGTGCAAACCCATAGCCGCGCCACCGCCAAAACTCGTCACCGGCGAGATTCCGGGCGCCCCGTGACCCCCTGTCTGGCCCATTGGATGCGCCCGAGCAAGGGCTTCTCCCTGATGCCTTCTGCATGACAAACTGCGGCCCCTAGCACTTTCCCAACGCACGTCCGCCACGGCAAATGGTCGCCGGCGGCTGAACGCCGGCGGGACGACGTGGCAACGTCGTTAACTGCTAATGACCCTGTTGATCACTCTCTAGAGCCACTGACATGTGGGCCCCAACGCATGTTTAGGTTAGTTTAATTTCTGTTTAGTTTAGTTCATAACCAATCGGACCCACCTGTCATCATTGACTTTGTTGACGTGTACGTTGACCGGGCCCACCTGTCTGTGACCCTAGCCTGCACTTTGTCACTGACGTGTGGACCCCACTGGTCAAGTTTGACCTGGACTGACCCTGTTGACCTGCTGACGTCACAGTGTCGTAGTGTTGACGTAGTAATGCCCTTTTCTGGATTTATTCTTATTTAGGAAATTCCAGAAAATAGTGCTAACTTCAAAAATTCATAGAAATTAATCTGTAACTCCAAATGAAATAATTTATATATGAAAAATGATCAGAAAAATCCAATCTATCCATCTATACTAGTTTCATGCATGTTAAAGCAACTTAACCCTACTGTTTAATCAAAACATGATAAAGCACTATATAAATTCATAAGATGAGTTTGGGGTTGAATCTTTGGTTCAAAATGGCTCAAACCCATCTGGTTGTAGTTGCATTAGTCCAACACACTCATTTTGCCATGTCATGATGATGCATCATATTGTGCATTGCATTGATTGTGTTTCCTTCTCCGTTGCCGGTGTTTGTCCCCTCTCCGTAGACGTGGTTTCGACGATGAGTCCGATGACACCGATGAAGAGTTATATCATCTTCAGAAGTGCCAGGCAAGCAAAACCCCCCTTGTTCATTCCGATACAATCCCACTCTCTCTCTCCTGCTCTCTTTTACTGCATTAGGACAACAACGATTCAACTGTTACATGTTGCGGTAGTTGAACCCCTTTTCCTCTGCATGACCTGTCATTGCCACAGTAAATAGATGAAACCCACTAGCATGAGTAGGAGGTGTTTGAGCCCTGATGTGCCTACTCATTCATGCTTGTTTGTCATGCCTGCTATTGCTTAGAGTTGAGTCGGGTCTGATTCACCTGGGATGAGTTGGAGGTGTGTGAACATGTCCTACTGTTGAGAGCTAAGTGTGTGAACACGATTTGGTAAAGGTATCGATGAGAGGCCATGTAGGAGTACATGGTGGGTTGTTTCATTGAAGCCGTCCTTAGGAACTGAGTTCTGTATTTTTGATCCATGAACAGCTACTACCATGCATTGGGCCCGAAACCAATGGACCCTCTCGGCTTCTTAACCACCCTTGTCCTCTGTCCAGGAGTTGCAAGTAGTTTCTGGTGTTTGTAGTATGCTGGAGGCCGTGCGCAGCGCTGACCCGAGGGGTGGGCTGTGATGTGGTAGGCACGTGGCACGGTGTACCGGGCGCCCGTTTGGTGTCTCGGGAACCCTGCTCACATCGTTCGGGGCCGTATGTGGAAACTCTGGCCGGACTCCATGCGGATGAAACCTGAATAGGCGATAAACCTGGACTAGAGACTTGAGTGTTTAGGTAGGCCGTGGCCGACTCCCTCGCCAGGCTTCCGCTTGAAGTGTGTGAAGAAGTACACCCCTACAGGGTTATAAATGATCTATTCGAATAGCCGTGTCTGCGGTAAAGGACTTCTGGGTTGCCTATAACAGTTCATAGACAAGTGAAAGTGGATACCCTAAAACTCACAAGATAAGCATGAGTGCTATGGATGGCGTTCTCGTAGGTCGATCCATAGTGGTGTATTGATATGGTGAATATGTGGACTCGTGTGCGCCACCTCAAAGAGTTACTTGCAGTCATAGTTTAGGATAGCCACTGACTCAAAGCTGGCTTGCTGCAGTCAAACTCCACCACCCCCTTTATTGATACTGATGCATATGTAGCTAGTTCTGATGTAAGTCTTGCTCGGTACATTTGTACTCACGTTTGCCTATTTTATGTTTTTGCAGAGTGACGTCAGTCTCACTAGTAGTTCCGCGTGGACTTCCACGTTTAGCTTGTTACCTCAGCTACGATCTTGTGCCGTCGGCAGGGTCTTGTAGATAGTCAGGCTTCTCACCCTTCCTCATTTGTAGTTGTCTGTACTCAGACAAGTTAAGCTTCCGCATGTGCTTGTTGTTTGTATGCTTTGTATGTTGGGGTCATGAGACCCATGTTTGTAATACTTGGCTCCTCGGAGCCTAATGAATAAATACTTGAGTCGTAGAGTTATGTGTGATGCCATGTTGTATTTACACATATCTAGCATATTGTGTGTATGATTGAAATGCTTGGTATGTGTGGGATCCGACAACCTAGTTGTTTATCCTTGGTAGCCTCTCTTATGGGGAAATGTAGTCTTGTGCTTCCATGAGCCATAGTCCGCTACAGCCCGGTTCACCGAAGTCCTGCTAGCCCAGTACTACTGCTCCGGAACACTTGATTGGTCGGCATGTGATTCACTTCGTTCCTGTGTCTGTCCCTTCGGGGAAATGTCACGCGGTGACATCCGGAGTGCTGCCTAGCCTGCTACGGCCCGGTTCACCGGAGTCCTGTTAGCCCAGTGCTACAGCCCGGATTCGCACGCTGCTGACCGACATGCTCGATTTTGATTCATGTATGCCTGTCCCCGTAAGTTAGTGCCACTTGGGGTTCACGACTAGTCATGTCGGCCCGGGTTCTCTGTCATATGGATGCTAGCGACACTATCATATACGTGAGCCAAAAGGCGCAAACGGTCCCGGGCCATGGTAAGGCGACACCCGTGGGAATACCGTGCGTGAGGCCGCAAAGTGATATGAGGTGTTACCGGCTAGATCGATGTGACTTGGAATCGGGGTCCTGATAGTGCGGGAGGGATAGCTTGTTGTATACTCTATATTTGCTGCAACCTCTAACATTTACCCCACCACAAATTAAAATATATATTCCTGTCTTGACCAGATGAGCGTGCAAACTACAATCACTAGGATGACAGGTAGGGCAAGAAGATTATTTTAATCAAAAAAAGCATGGAGCCGACCCCAACAATTTTAAGCTTACAGGCATGGTACACGGTATCCTAGACTACTCTACACATGAAACTGCCACACGAGCATCCGGGCTGCGCTTGGCTCTTCGCCTCTTCGGGAAGTCGAACAATGATGGAGTACTACTGCAGTGGAGGAGTACTACAGTATGCTTCTGGCCATCTGACACTGATTGAACTGCTGCATGTCCACCTCGTGCGGGAGGGAGAGCGTGTAGCAAACGAAAGCTTCTCCTAGTCCTGCCAGCCACCACGCTCATGGGTGAGGGAGGGACACGGCTTCATTGACTTACTGCTCTGCCTTTGCGTGTATGACAGGTTGGCCCAACAGGTGGGTGGCCCACTTGTCATGCAGCCAAAGGCAGGTGCGGTTAAGGCGAGAGGGCGTTGTAGTAATCAAACTTCTCGGTCTTGTACGAGTTGAGGCAACACATCAAAGCACTGCACTCGATATATGTCAATAATTTGCGTTTACCGATGCACTAATTACAACGCATGCATGCATGTCGTGACTCTCCTTTTGATACTTGCATGTGTTGATTTAATGCACCTTGCCAAATTTTGATTATAAATTAACTAACCAAATGTTCATGCATGTCACAAAAAATTACATAATTGAAAACTATGTTCAAATACGAATCAAATGATATAATTTTTGTTAACATGCACTAAAATTTTGTCAGTTAAATCTTTGGTCAAAATTTAGCACCAATTCCAAAGGGGCCCAATAAATATTGTACACTCACATTTTGTTTTGAGGATACTCCCACATAGAAAATATAAATAATAATGCATGTTGGGGCAGCCCACGTTTTCGATAATTTTAGCCGTGGGCTTGTTCACAAATTTTATGAGGGGGTGGTTGTTCATTTAATGGAGGGTCTTGTACCAGACTTGAACGATACAAAGTGCGACCTGGCACACCATAACACCACTTGGAATAAGCAGGTAGCTATCTCAAAAAACAATCAACAACTAAAAAAATGGCGACCTGGCACGTACACAATTTTAAACGATTGTTTTGATGGAGTGAAAAAGGAAAACTACCCCACTACGTATATATAGGCCGGATCCTCCGCGCTTGCTTGCTAGGGTTGCTCTATTCACATACTCTCATCCTCTCCAGATCTAAACAAGATAGCGGTGGTGACACTATCTTTCTCCCTTCAAAAAACACTATCTTTCTATCCTCACCGCTGGTTACAGATCCGGACGTATCCCCCTCCGCCGCTGAAGGGGAGGAGGGGCAGCGTTTAGGCCGTCGTCGACAGTGAGGGAGGAGACCCATTGTCGGCCGCGCCATTATCTTTGGCCGAGCACCGGCGTAGGAGGTCCTCCGAACCCTTCGTCGTTGCCCTAGTGTGGGCGGATCCGGCCTCCCGCCGCCCACCTATCCACATCCCAATGACCTTCAGGTATATCTTCCTTCGAAACCGCCCTAGCCCTACTTCCCCAGCTCGCTATGTCGCTGCATGTGCATCATTTTCTACCTCTCAGCCCCTCTCGATCGGATGGTCAAATGACATATATTTTTTTCTTCTATTGTTAGAGGTAAAGCTACTTCATGGAGTCGAATCTTGTACTTGGTTCAAACAAGAAAAAGAGTGGGGGTGGGGGAATTTAGTATGTACATCGGACTTGGTACAAACAGGAAGGATAGAGGGTGAAAGTAGTATAGACTAGTCATCCAACCGGTCTCTTGGTCGAAAAGGAAAATATAGGGGAAACGATGTACACAGTGGTATGACCAGGACTAGATTTGCTATCCACACATAAGATGGTTGCATGCATCATTATGATGCAGAGGCCGGGGGCACGCCTCCATTTGCAAAAAAACATAGGAGTAGGTGGCTAGAGTGAACAAAAATGGGACCAACCCAGATATGTTTCTTGGATGTTTGTTTCTCGGGGCAACAAACTCTGAATCACCACTTTATGCCCCGGTTTAGGTACATGGTGCTGGACTGATGGTGCACCCACTGTCCCATGCCCTTATACCAAATATTTAGCTGTTCTTAATCTAATGCCCCTAGTAAAATGAAGCCATGCCACTGTTATAAGCCATGACAAGTTTAGCCAAATGTTTTTGCCTGTAATTGTTTGAGACTCTGACTGTTTCCTCTGTAGCTATTTGTGCAAACAGGGATATCCATTTCACCTGGTTGCTGTTGTGACCTTTTGGTGCACTGCACAAAACACTTCTTAAAAGAAGTGACTTTTGTGCTGTTTAACTGGAATGTCAGAATGGAACAGTTGGTTCATTTCGGTGGAACTACACAAAGGGAGATCTGTGTTCCAATCCTCATCATCCATATTGGCACCATAACCTTCCTTTAGGTAAGAATGATATTTAATGCATGTGTTCATCTCTATTTTGCGACTGCCATGAGAAAATAATGCTATTGTTTACTAGTACACTTGTACTCCCTCACTGAGAAAACCAATTCTGAAATAGAAGGCCAATCATGTACTTGGTTTCACCAACTGGTGAGGAGAAAGAGAAATAGAGGATGAAGAGGAGGAAGAAGAATAAACAGTGCCAAGGTAATATTGCTGAAGCCGGGGCCTCAGTCGAGGCCATTCAAGGGCTCCGGCAACGTCTACCTTACATGTGAGACGATCCTCCAGGGAGCCCTTCCACTTCTGCATATTGTCCATGATGAATTTGATGCTACTGTTAGAGTAATATGCTAATGTCTTTCTATCCTTTCTCACTAAGCTAATGAAGGTTTCACCTTGTTCCTACTTGTGCAAACAGGGATCATGTTGTGACAGTCATACATTTTAGTGGAACTACACAAGACAATACAATGAAGTGTATCTCAGCCAGTGCTTTAACTCTGCTAGAAGTTCTTGATAATCTTTCGATATAATCTCAGCACTGGTAAACAAGAGTGATTTCAACCATACATTTGAAGTGAACAAAAATATATACTATTGAGTGATTCCAGTGAGTGCTTTATCATCTCTTCTGGGACTACATGAATAAGCTTTTTTTGCTCAGGTTGGTACCGGCCTAAGGCCTTCATCCATATTAGTTTGCTGTCATCTCTATTTATATCGTGCTACTGTCATGAGAAACTCCTTTATCTTTGCACGTTAAAGTTTTGCAACCTGTGATACATGGCAATGCTTTGAGTGTTGAGCTAATTGGCATTGATTAAATAAACTAATACCTCTCTTTAAGCAAGACTACTATGTTGCTAACTTTACCCATTAAGATAATGAGGGTGCTTCTATTTGTTAGTGTATGTTTCATCAACTAGTACCACTATTACAGTAATCTCACTCTCTCAATATATGTGCCAACAGGGATGCTTTATTTTGGTGGAATTGCACAAAAACTTTGGGTGCTTCATTGCCTCGACAGCTTCCTTCTTTTCCTGTCAGTCGCTAATCTCGGCTTCCTTCCTTCTTTTGCTGTCAGTCGCTTGGGTTATCTCGGCTTCCAGTCAAAGGAAATAGTAATTGATATGCTACCTCACACAGTTTGGTACTGGTCTTTATCCTGATTATTGTGCATGTCATATGTATTGGTAATTTGGTATTGTGCTACTGTTTGCCGATTTCGTAAAGGAGTAACTTGGAGCCTGAACTCGCAGGCAAATCATTACATTGGGTGATTTTAGTAGAACTGCACAAAAGATCAGATGGACAGGTACTTATGCTGCTGCTATGTACTCCAAAGTTCACTCAGACAAGCATCGATGTTGACAGGAAGAAGTGCGTATATTCATTCGAGTACCAACCAGCGTCAACCAGTTGTCAAACTCCAAGTATTAGGAGAGTGAACACCAAAAATATTGCTTGGCGCATAGCCCAGAAAAACACAGTCCAGTCTTTGGTCCCAACTTGTGCCTTTTGGTTATCGGCACATATGGTCGCGAACTATATGGCATGGAGTCTAAAGATTCCAGACAAGTTGGTTGAAGCGTATATTCATCTGGCACTTAATCAGTCTGCACGCTAGGGATGCTCCATTTCAGTTGAACTACACACAAAAATTTGGGTGGTTCATTTTCTCAAACGCCTCCTTTCTTGTCTGCAATGTAGAATTTTGGCGAGCTACAGGACCAAGATGAGCCAGTAAACTAGTTGGATGAAAGTAGTGGCCAAGTTGCTCAAACCTCCCTCGGCACGAGGCCACTATTTGAGGATAAACCTACAAGAAAAGTTCAGATTGCCTGTGCTGCCTCTTATGTACTCGAAAGTTTACTCGTACAAGCATTAATTTTAGCAAGAAGTACCTCCGACTGAATACCATTTACCAGTATGTACCCTAGGTAATTAAAGTTCGTCCATGGATGATATTGGCTGTGATCTCAATCATTTGGTTGCATAAACATACTGAACATGTGTATATCTGAATCTTTTTGTGAATTATCTATGAATATTGTCGTGTGATCTATCAATCATTTGGATGCATAGACATGCTGAACTTGTGTATATATGAATCTTTTGAGTTGTTGAATGTGAATGTTAGCTATGAATATGAACATGTCCTGTGAACCTGAGTTTGATACGAATATTTACCTGTTCTGTTGTAGTTGTGTGTGAACTTGTTAGTATGTCTACTGTGGGATTTGTGACGTGTGGGTGTCAACGGCACACCTTCTTCCCGAGAAGAATTGCACCTGCTTTGTTAGGGTAGCAACGGCGCATCAGCTTTTTTAATATTTTTGCTCCGTCTTCCCCCCTCCCCCGCTCAACCCCTGTCGTAATGTTTTCGGCCTCAAAACAAGCATAGTACTGCGTTGTTTTTGCGGCTTGATGAAAAATTGAGTGCTGGTTTCTGTAGGTTGGCCCGCCCAGCAAATGGGCTGCTGGTCCACCACGGACTGTGAGGCTAAAAATACAAGTTGTATGGTGCAGAGGCATATAAAAAAACGCCATCGAGAGCCATCCACTGAAGAAAAAAAATCGCGTCTGATGTGCTTCTTCAGGCGGGACCCCCTCTTTAATCCAGTTCGGTCGGGGATCTAGCTGGTACTATCATTTTTTTCCAGAGGGCGAACAAGTATCAGCTAGGCCTAGGTATGCGTAGCCCACGACATGCGGAGACAATGGTTTCAACTTATTTTTTGAGGTCCATACCGGCCTATGGGCCTCCGAGCGTAGGTATTACTTTTTCTTAAAGATCGGCAGCCAAATGTATTTTCTTAATAAAACACAGATCTATGTTCTATTTATCTATATATAAGAATAATAATGCTGCGTCCAATTTATGTTTTCCCTTCTAACCACATTATATATATTTATATTATTACTATTATCGTATATTTTATAGAGACTTATATATACATTATAAAAACATCCCACGTGTTATTAACTTATAAAAGTAAATGTTTAACAGAAGTTGGCAAGGAAAATCCTGGTTGTTTTTGACTCACAGGTAGGAAACTCCTAGTGATTGCATACAAAAGCTTGCGAAGATTTTAAGGACCAATGTAATAATAACGCGCTCATTTTTATTTTGAGAAATAACTCACTAATTTGTTAATTATATATCAAAAAATGTGTGGCAACGGTTTATTTTTTGATATTAATTGCTCCTTCTAACCTAACATTATATATAGAACGAGCCCAGCTAATTCATGTATTTCAAGAAAGTGCAAATGGGCTGGGATTTCTTAGAAAATATTAAATGGGCCACATTGATGTGAAATTATTTGTTCACCCAGCCCAGCAAATGGACTGTACAGTATAGAAAACATGGGTTAAATATATGCCACATTTTTGGAGGCTGACATGTGGGACAATAGGTCGAAGCCTACGCAGGGCGTTGTCAACTTGGTCAACAAATGATTATGACATCCACAGCCATTGGATTTATATCCAACGGGTAGCATGCACCTTCAATCTCTCGTCTTCTTCCTCTAGCGTCGCCGGGACCACCTGGTCCGGCCTTCGGCAGCTAGCGGCTCTGCTTAGCACACATCGCTGCGAAGCGCTACCCCACCGCCGGCCAGGCTATCCCTCCACCCCTCCACACCTCCTGTTATTCTCCACCGACTGCAGCCCCACGCCGCACCAGAACCATTTATAACCCTTGTACTCCTCTGAATCTGTGACTCCACTGCCGCGTCTTCCTATCTCCGGGTCGTTCCCGTCCGGGGCCTCGCCGTCGTCCACCGCCTCGCTGCGCTCGGCGCGGCGTGGTCAACAAACGAGAGTCATCGAAAGAGGACTGTATGTGGAGAGCCTGACGGCTGGGACCCACGAGGTCGATGGTCGCACGCAAGGAAAGTTCCTCCTTATTAAGCTAAAAAAATGTTTCCTCCCCCTGATAGCTCGGACCCACCGGCTGTATCTTCGCATGGAAGGAAGTGCCTCCTTGTTATGCGAAAAAAGCTATTCCTCCCGTTGGCAGCTGGGACCCGTCAGATTTGGTGGCTGACTTGTGGGCCTACTAAGCGGACGTGTACGCAGGGCTTTGTCAACTTAATCAATAAATGATTCTAGCAGCTGGACCATTGGATGTTAATCCAACAACCGTGCTCCTTCTTCAACCTCTGTTCTTGCTCATGTCTCCCGTGGGCGACAGTGCTGCCGCACACCCGAACCAGTCAAGTTTCCCACTCCTCTCCATCTGCGACTCCACTACCGCGTCTTCCCCATCTCCGGGTCGTTCCAGTCTGCGGCTTCGCCGTTGTCCACCGGCCTTAGTGCGCTCGGCACAATGTGGTCAACATGGTCAACAAACGAGAGTCATCGGAAGATGACTGTACGTGAGAGGCTGACAGTGGCGACGCACCATGCCCATGGACGCATGCATGCAACTGCATCCTTTTTACCCTGAAAAATAATGTTTTCTCCCCCTGACTGCTGGGACCCACCAGCTACATCTTTGCACGCAAGGAGGTGCGTCCTTATTACGCCAAAAAGAATGAATACTACCGCTGATAGCTCGGACCCACCAGCTATATCTTCGCACGCAAGGAAGTGCCTCCTTATTACACAAAAAAAAGAATACTCCCCCTGCTAGCTGGGACCCACCATAGTGGGAGGCTGACTTGTGGGCCTACTAAGTGGACGCGGACGCAGGCTTTGTCAACTTAGTCAATATGAATGATTCTACCTCCAGTGACCGTACGACGTCCATCCAACGGCCATAGTGCTTCTTCAACCTTTGGTCTTCTTGCTCCAGCCGCCCAAACAAGCGTCGGCCATGCCGCCTGCTCCTGCCTCCCGCGTCCGGCTGTGCTACCACTGCTGGCCATGCCATCCCTCTATACTCACCCACACCTCCTATTATTCTCTGGCGAAGGCAGCCTCGCACCGCAGCCGAAGCAGTCAACCCACGTACTCCGCTCCGCGTGGGCATCCACTGCCGTGTCTTCCCCGGCTCCGCGTCGTCCCCTTCCTAGGCCTCGCCATCGTCCACCGCCCTGGTGCTCTCGGCGCGGCATGGTCAACGTGGTCAAGGAACAACTTCCATCGGAAGAGTACTGTACATGGAAAGGCTGACAACTGGGTCCACGGCAGCAGCAAGGAAGTGCCTCCTTATTACATGCAAAATAATTATTCCTCCACCTGAAAGCAGGGACCCATCAGACGGGCCACCGTATTTCGCAAAAAAATGTTTCCCCCCTGACCGCTGGGACCCACCAGCTACATCTTCGCATGGAAGGAAGTGCCTGACAGTTAGGACCCACCTGGTCGAAGCGTGCATAGCGTTGTCATTCTGGTCGCAAACGTGTACGTACATACTGGTCGATGTAGAGGCGCGCACGTGTCGTAGTAGAGGCGCGCACGTAGCATGTACACGTACGTAGAGCGGCCAGGGTGCAAGAAAGAAAATACGGCCACGTACGTACATATGGGCAGGGTCTCGAACGCCTACTCGCGCATACGTATGGCCAGGGCTCGTGTACATGGCTGGGTCGGAACGGAGAAACTGCGTCGTTGTCGTGTTCATGGGGAGGCAACGGAATGCGTCGTGTTCATCGGGAGGCAACAGAACGCGTACTGTTCATCGGGAGCCAACCGACTTGGACGGAATAGCCGATGGAAACGAGGCCTGGCGTACCGCAGAACGGAGGAAACGGCCTTGTGTTCGACGGGCCACGGTCGAAACGGGATCCTGTTCATCGGGAGGGGTCTGGCATACCGCAAAATGGAGGAAACGGACCTCCTACGGTGGAAATGGGGTCCTGTTGATCGGGAGGGGTGTGGCGTACCGCAAAACGGAGGAAACGGACTTGTGTTGGAGCGCTACGGTCGAAACGGGGGTCCTGTTCATCGGGAGGGGTGTGGCGTATCGCAAAACGGAACTCCACGGGATACTGTTCATCTCCACCATCGACCTCCTCCAGCCTCCACGGGCTACTGTTCATCCACCGTCGACCTCCTCTAGCCTCCACCTGCGATTGTTCATCCACGGGCTCCTGTTCATCTAGCCTCCACCGCGCGCTCCTCCACCGGCTACTGTTCAACCAGCCCTCTCCATGGGGTCCTCTTCAACCACCACTCCACGGGCTACTGTTCATCTAGCCCTCCACCGGCTACTGTTCAACCAGCCCTACACGGGGTCCTGTTCATCCAGCCCTCCACGAGGACCTGTTCATCCAGCCCTCCACGGAGTCCTGTTCATCCACCGGCTCGATCGATCGGGGTCCTGTTCATCCAGCGACAACGGCCTCTACTACCACGGGGTCCTGTTCATCCAACCCCCCACCGGGACTGTTCATCCAAACCCCCCCCCAACAACGCTCACTTTTCATCAAGGGAAGGAGGCAGCAGTGTTCGATCGGCTTCAGTTAGCAGCAGTAGCGAAGGAATCACTCGATCGAGTTCAGTTAACAGCCATCAGTCGATCGCTCGGGTTCAGTAACGCCTAGCCTGCAGTGCTTTCGCTCGGGTTTAGTAGGCGAATGCCTCGCTCGGTTTCAGTTAGAGCCCAACGCCTCACACCCACGTGCCTACGTGTACGAGAGAAACGCGCATCGCTCGGCCCCCAACCACCCACCGTAACCGGGAACTCCCCGATATTTTCCTCGCCCTTGCTTCTACCATGGTTTTTTCCGTCATGCACGGCCCAAAGAATGTCATGCAGCTGCGTCTCCGGCCCGCCCAGGACGAAAAGCCCATTTTCTGTCATGATTTTTTGTCATAGAAGTAGAAGCCCACCACATCTATGATGATACCGGGTTTAGTCACTATTATCGACATATAAGTGTCATAAGCATGATAGGAAAAAAATTCGTTCGGCCCAAAATGTCACGGATGTGTCTTTTTTTTGTAGTGAAACTAGTCATGCTTCATCGAAAGGCCAATAGAGTTGATGTAGATGCCCTCCATGATCGAATCCCCCTTAGGCAGGATGCCGTAAAAGGCCCCAAGATGGGATCTCACCGGAACAGAAGGTTGCGGCAGTGGAAAAGTGTTTTCGTGGACGCTTCTGGTGTTTCTGGAATATATGTGAATATATAGGAGGAAGGGCTAGGTCAGAGGAGTCCCGAGGAGGTGGCAAGGTAGGCCCCCCCCTAGGGCGTGCCCTCCACCCTTGCCGCCGCCTCGCGGCTCTTCTGACTTGGACTCCAAGTCCCCTGGGTGTCTTCTGGTCCAAGAAAAATCCTCATGAAGTTTTATTCCGTTTGGACTCCGTTTGGTATTCCTTTTCTACGAAGCTCAAAAACAAGGGAAAAATAGAAATTTACACTGGGCTCTAGGTTAATAAGTTAGTCCCAAAAATAATATAAAATAGCATATTAATGCATGTAAAACATCCAAAACAGATAATATAATAGCATGGAACAATCAAAAATTATAGATACATTGGAGACGTATCAAGCATCCCCAAGCTTAATTCCTGCTCGTCCTCGAGTAGGTAAATGATAAAAACAGAATTTTTGATGTGGAATGCTACCTAACATATTTATCCATGTAATTATCTTTATTGTGGCATAAATGTTCGCATCATAAGATTCAAAACAAAAGTTTAATATTGACATAAAAGCGGTAATACTTCAAGCATACTAACAAAGAAATTATGTCATCTCAAAACAACATGGCGAAAGAAAGCTTATCCCTACAAAATCATATAGTATGGCTATGCTCCATTTTCATCACACAAAATATTCAAATCATGCACAACCCCGATGACAAGCCAAGCAATTGTTTCATACTTTTGATGTTCTCAAACTTTTTCAACTTTCACGCAATACATGAGCATGAGCCATGGACATAGCACTATAGGTGGAATAGAATATGGTGGTTGTGGAGAAGACAAAAAGAAGGAGATAGTCTCACATCAACTAGGCATATCAATGGGCTATGGGTATGCCCATCAATAGATATCAATGTGAGTGAGTAGGGATTGCCATGCAATGGATGCACTAGAGCTATAAGTTTATGAAAGCTCAAAGAAGAAACTAAGTGCACTACAAAAAAAACACTTCCGTGATGATACGTTTTTGTCATAGTAGGTCGCGTTTTCTGTCATGCATGTACATCCATGACGATTTTATGACAGAATCAAGACAGTCATACCTGTGTTGTCGTAGAAGTGTTCCATGACATTACCAAAATTATCATCACAGAAGTGTCCACTTCCATGACGATAAATGGCGCATCATGGAAGTGCTTTCGTCAAGGGTAACCGACACGTGGCATCCACCATAACGGGTTGCCCTTATGCTATCGGGTTCCGGTTTGGATCTGATAACCCGTTAACAGCCCGGACCAATGGGGATTTTCCACGTGTAAAATTCTCATTCACCGGCAGACCCACGTGTCGGCCTAGCGTTTGGACAGTTGTCATCCGGCAAATGGACGAGACGCGCCTATGATACGTCGACACGTGTCTCAGCCCAACAATGGCACATTCAGGTCAAAAGGCCGGCCCGTTTGACCTGGTCAAAAGGTAACGGCGGGCCCACTTAAAGCCTGCCAGCGGCATGTTCTCATATAGCCCATTACAGTCCGCTAACTCACGACCCATTATGGCTTATCCGAATTAGCCCAGTAGCGTTATCTGGCCGTCCAATATGATTCCGGCCCGTTGTAACTTCCGGCCCATGTATGGCCCATGACATCTTTCGGCCCATATGAGGCCCTTTGTAACTCTTGGCCCATTAACGGCCCGTGGTGAAACTGGCCCGTAATGAACAGTGTATCACTTTATACCCATTAACGGCCCATTATTCCATTGGGCTGTTTCCAGCCCATGTTATCTTTCGGCCTTCTCAGGGCCCATTTATTCTTGGGCTGATATGCAGCATTTGATTACTTACGGTCTGTTACTGGCATGTTCCGGTTGTGGGCCAAATTCAGCCCGTGGTTAAAGTCGGCCCGTTAACCCATTGGGCCATTTTCATAGCATCATCAAATACGATCAATTAACGATGGCCCGTTATGGTCGGCCCATGAACGGACAATTCCAACTCTAGCCCGTTTACGGCCCATAATGCGGTTCGTTATTGGCCCATGTTTGTCCAATGGATCATATGGCCCGTAGAAGGCCCATTCATTCTATGGCCCGTAGAAGGCCCATTGTTTCTATGGCCCGTAGAAGGCCCATTGTTTCTATGGCCCGTAGGAGGCCCATGGTCACTACAGTAAATATGTAACCCATGGTTATTTTGGCCTAGTTTTAAAAAATAGGTTATTGCGGCCACTAGCAAACCGCGGAAAAAGAACTGCACTCACTACAAGCAAACAAATAAACAAGACAACAAGGAAATAAATAAGCAAGCAACTTACGCTAGGCTATCACAGCTATTACACATATTACATCCACTGGGCATCAAAGTTCGCCACAAGTGCAAATTTGGGGAACAAAGTAGCATATTACATAAACTGGTTGTCAAAGTGGGCAACCAGTGCAAATAAACACCGCAGCAAAACAAGCCCAGCACTGAAACCACTTCACAAGATCTCAAGAAACAATATCATGGGTATCCACCATGCTGGCAAGACGCTTAGCAAGCTTATTAGCTTTCTCTTGTTTGGCGCTTAAATCCTCCAGCACTTGTTGTTGCACTAGAAAGTATGCATCTGAATTCTGCAGGGACTTCCTCAGTCCTTCGGCTTCCTGTCGCAGCACATCTGATCAATGTCTTTCAACTTGAAGTTGAGATTGAAGAAGCCGAACTGATTCATGCAGCGAGTTTGAAGAGCTAGTGCGAGGAGTAGTGTCCAGCAACTCAAACACTACATCAAGATAGGACTTTGGGGTTGTCTCAGTGTCTTCAATATAGCTTTTATCAGCTTTCTTGGAGACCAACAGGGATGTCCCACTATCTTGAACCTTATCTGCATTACTTCCGTTACCATTGCATAACGGGGTACTCATCTCCAATATTTTGTCTGCATTCTAAAAGAGAAACAAGCAGACAGATCACAGGTCTACCATGTTGTATATGAAACTCATTTTGGTAAACTAGTTTAGTAGTAAGGTGGACAGGATAACAACATGAAACAAACATATATCTATGTAGTATGGTCACTGCATGGTCTATATCATTCTAGTTTATGTTGCCAAAGCAAGATAGAGACAATTCAAATCATATCTGTTTAAGACAAAGCAGCATAGATAGAATATAAGTGTGGGAAACTACACAACAATAACAACACTTGTAATGTGCATGGCATGAGAACATAACTGTTTATTCAATTGAAACTGAAATCAACATAGAGCAAGTTACAACAGCAAACACGTTCAAGAAACAGGTTTAAAACATACCTGTTGCGCCATTGGAGTTTCAACAGTATCCTTCAAATTTGAAATTAGTTGGTATGAGTAAATACAGTGATGCAAGAGCAAAGGGGTATGAACCATAGGTACGAAACCTGACCTGAAAACAATTCTTCTTCTACTTTAAGCGTTGACTTGGGGTTCGGAGTGGAGGTCCTCGTGCTTTGGGAACTGTAGTTGCCTTACTAACTGCTCGTGTTTTGGTGCTCTGTGGTGGAGACGGTGTTGTGTCAACTGGAACTGGGTTACTATCAGCTGGGGTTGGGGTTACAAAGGGTGTAGCTGGTTCTCCTGTCCAACTGGGCAGGGGTACAATCTGCGTGAGTCTGGGTTATGTGTGGTGGGGCTGGTTCTTGGGCAAGTACAACCGTGTTTCTATCTGCATCGACGGGTAACACGATCTTTTCTGAAGACCGTGTTTTTACTCCCATAGATACTTCCATCACCCCCTCCAATTCAAATGGCTGATAAACAAGAAAAGAAATTGGATGTACAGACATTGTAAGATAGACAGGTGCAATGGATAGTGGGGAGGAAAACAAGGCATGAAATAATTCACATTTATGTTGTCTAACCAAATAGGATAGCATGACATAATTTCACATATATGATGGGTTATTAAATAGGATAGCATGACACAATTTCACATATATGATCGCTAACTAAACATGATAGAATGACATACTTCAAAATATGATGACTATGTAAACAGGATGACATGATATAACTATATGATGTGTCTATTAAAGTGGTTGGCATGCCATAATTCATAAACATGTCGTCGATGGAAACATGATGGCACAATATAATTCACGGATAGAATGACATAATTCAAAAATATGATGACTATGTAAACAGGATGAGATGGTATAACTATATTATGTCTTTAGAAAATGGGTTGGCATGCCATAATTCAGATACATGCTGTCTATGTAAACATCATGGCATGATATAATTCAAATATATGATTTATATACTAAGCAAGTGAGAAGAGGGCAATTGCATATATGATGTGTCAACTAAGGAGATGGCATTCAATATTGTCGGCGTTCTGGGAATGGGGGTCCCCAGACTTGCCTGCCTGCGGCCCACGGCGTGGCTAGGCCAGCAGGCCGTACGGCCCATCTTCATCAACACGACATCCAAGACCCTCGCGAGGCGGACGACGCAAGACCTCCTCAGGAGTGGCCTAGTCAGGCAGGCCCACGAGGAGTGGAGATATCAAGGCGGGGCAAACCTCACGAGGCTCTCGTGACGTGAGCCATGACGATTGGCGCCAGGCGGGCGCCAGGCGGGTGCCAGCGCGCGCAGCGTCCTTGTTTCCTCTTTGGTTCTAAGGAGGCCAGCGCAAGCGAGGAGTACCGAGGCATCAGGCAAAGGTTGCCATATCGGTGCAACGAGACCAAGACCAGAAGGACGGCAAGACGGAGGTCATCGTGGAGCCCAAGACGGCGTCACCACCAGAGCCTTTCGCAGACGAAGACCACTTTTGTCAGGATAGCTTGTACTAGCTGTCCCCCTTCGAATTTGCCTGCCGTTGTTGGCTCCCTTCCCGCTCAATATTTGGGGAGAGGACCAGGGCCTATATAAGTAGAGCTAGCCACCACAGTAGAGGGGATGGAGTAGTTCATCCAGCTCTCACCCGCTAAGTTCACCAAGCACAAGAACACCTCCACCTCAGGAGGCTGTTCTTCCCCTAGTACTATTCTTCGCCAGCCCAAGAGGTAATCCACCATCACCACACTGGGTAAGGGTATTACACCACAACGATGGCCCGAACCAGTATAAATCTCGTGTCTTTCTGTGTTGTGAGTTCGTCGAGTTCGTCCGCGAGAACTTAGCGAGCTAGGGCGTAGATCGGTAGGAGGGAAAGACTTCGCGCGCACCCCAGTGTTCGAACCTTAAGGGTTTGCCAGAACCCCACATCCGACATTTGGCGCGCCAGGTAGGGGTGCACCGGAGCTTCTTCTCCGCCAATCGACTTGCCGACGCTCCACGGTCAAGATGTCCGTTGACCCAAGAGCGGACTCCAACCGCTGGGCAGCCTGGCCAGCCCGGGCGACGATGCCCGCTCATGAAGACCTCGACCCCGCGCTCCAGGCGGCGCGGGCGTCGTCCAACGCTGCGGGGCGCAGGCGGCGCGGCCATCCGTCGTCCACCCCCACTCCACGACAGGTACGAGCCGCAGCAAGGGCAGCAAGCCACGCCGCGGCAACGGCGCCGCACTCGCGGCGACAGCAGGCAAACATGCGGGTAGCACTCACCGTGGCAAGGGAGCTGCTGCGGTGCCGGTTGATGGAGAGCGACCGGGACGCGCTGCTGGAACGCGTTGCTATACTGCTGGACGCCACGGCCTCGGGGGCGCCGCCTTTCTGCTATCGACTCCCTTCTCAGGCTGTTACGGGGACTCATGGCGGGCCTCGCCGCAACCACGCACCATTGGGCGTGCATGGGGGCTTCGTTAACACCAGCGCGGCCGGCCGCGCCGGAGGCTCCGCCACCCCCATACCGCCCGCAACAAGCACGGGCACAAGCATCTTCCCCCATGGTCCCGGCGAGATGCCATGCTACTTTCCTCAGGACGCCACGCTGGGCCGGGCAACATGGAGTGTGGGGCACTACGGCGAGGTGTTCAGGGTAAGAGCCCCGGAAGCCTACGTGCCCCGCATGACGGTCCAGGAGTACACACCGGAGGACGACCCCGGCTCGTTCGTTGGAGAAGATTGGGAAGAAGGGGCGCTAGGAGTCGAAGCCTTCCAGGAGCCGCCGGGGAACCACCACGACCGCGTGTGCAATGACTACTACAGGGTACCCCTAATCCCTCAGGACAAGCTTAGGCTAACCATGAGTTGTAGGAGGAACAGATCACCACAACGGCCGGCGGCCCCAGCTCGGCGGCCTCCCTGCTGGCAAGGGGATCGCGTTGGGGGCTGCAGGAGAGGGCTCGGGAGCCAGGCCCCTCCCCACGACGTGCGAAGCCAGGGGACACCCGGAGGTAGGCCGTCTGCCGGGGAGGCTTCGACGACCCTTCCCCCGGCAGAGGACCTGTGGTCGCCGAGGGCACCGCTGGCGTCCCCTTTCCGTCTTTTGTGTCATCCTAGTAACCGGTCGGCTCAAAGGAGGTCAAGGGTGGCGCAAGGCGGGGCCCTCGTCTGGCGATATGAAGCAAGGCCGGTACCTGTGAAGAAGGTCCAGTGCCTCTGAAGCTCGCCGCCCGTGACACTCTCACGTAATAATGAGTTGGGGTTGTACACGCCCCGGAGTCTCAGGAGCGTCGGCCTCATGCCCTGGGGCTCCCTCCCACGCCTAGTGGCAGCACTTAGCTCCGCGCTGGTGAGAAGACTTGAAGACCGGAAGACTAGACTAGGTGCCGGACGCGGCCTTTTGCTTTGGATCTCTCTTTTTGTAGCTTTGCTTTGTGGATCTGGATTTAAGTTGAAGCCGAATTTTTACCGATGCGCATGGGGGTGCCTTTTCTCGTTCGAGCAATTTGTTGCCTTCTGGATCTCGTTTTGTCTGGGGCTCATGTCCGTCGCCTTCCCCTCACGAGCTCCTCGCGAGCTGGACTGCATGAAGCGCATGCTCACCAAGCGCGCGCCAGCGCTACGGCTGGTGCTCACCTCTTGCGGGGCCCCTTCAGACGGGGCGATAAGCTCCGCAGGATTCTCAGAAACTCATCGCTTCGCGACCCAGCTCGAAGCTGGCGCTGACTAAGGTAAACCACGACGGAAAACATGCCCCCGGATTCACGAGTTCACGAGGACACATACTCACATCGCATAGGAAAGTAAAAATTGCAATTTGCTTACATGAGGGGCTCCCCCTCTCAAAATGCTCTTACAAGTTCTCCAAGGGCCACGCCCGAGTTTTGTGTGCAGGGTGCAACGACAAGAGAACATGGGATCAGCCAGAAATGTCACTCGCTACATCACCCTCGGACGCGTCACTCGCGTCGTCATCATCTTCGTCGGCACCGTCGTCACCGTCGGCAACGCCCCCATCACCTTTGTCAACCACGTCGCCTTCATCTGCGACGGCCTCAGCGTCATCAACCCGCCTCCGAAGAGAAAGCAGCTCGGTGCGGGCGGAGGCCAAGTCCGCCTGCGCCGTAACCAGGGCGGCGGCCGTGGCTTCCGCACGCCTCTCAGCCTCATCCAACCTGGGCCTGAGGGTAGCGGCCCTGCCCGCATCCTCCTTACCCGCGAGCTTCAGCTTCAGGTCCTACCTACCCTCCAGGTCTGCTCGAACCTCGGCCACCCGGCGATCGACCTCCTCCTCGACTCTGGCCTCGCGAGCCCCGACGACATCTTCTGCTTGAGCAACTTGACACTCCCTCGTCTCCAGTTTCTCGAGCTCGAGGCTGCGCTCCACGGCTTCCAGGGCCAGCGCCTCCTCGCGCTTCCGGACCTCCTCTTCCTCCGCGGGCGTCCCCCTCAGCGATGCAAAAGCGGCCCTGCGCGCCTCCACCTGCTGCTCAAGGGACGCACTCCAGGCCTGGAGCTCCCACGCGCGCTTCTCCGTAGCCTCGCGACGGTGGTCAGCCTCGCGAGCCTCTTCCAAGGCCCGCGAGCGGGCTTCATAGGAAACCTTGAGGGACGCCTCGGCTTCGCGTTCTCAAGGTCACGCTAATAGCGGCCGAGGTTGATGGCCACCCTCAGCTTGCGCCGCTCCTCCACCAGCCGGAGACCTTCAGCCTCAAGGCGCGAGTCGACACCCGCGAGCTCTTCACCAAGTCGACTCATCGCACCCATCGCCTCTTGGAAGAGCTCGTGACGAACTACGCTCCGCCCGTGCTCGAGCTCGAACGCTCGGCCCACCTCGTCCTCCACCTCGGGGGCTGCAGGCGGGGCGCCAGGCGGCGCACCACCTCCCGGCAGGGGGCTGGGGGCTGGCACCACACCTGACGTCAGCCAGTCCTTGTGAGGAGCCCAAGCCAATCGGGGCTCGCTGCTTGAAGAGGAGCCGAAGATCGAAGCCAACCAGCTACTGTCCATTAGCAAAGGAGGAGTCTTGGGCATGCCCGCCAAGCTCCACGCCAGACCGTGGGGGAGGGGTGAACAAGCCGCGGGCTCAGCGCGCCACGAAGGCAGAAACGCTCCCTCAACCGACCCTGCTCTAGGGGTGCAGGCGGACTAGGAACGCTCAAGGCTGATGGGGGAATTGACGGAGGAGGAGGCCGCTTCTCAAAAGACGCAATAGCTTCAACGGAAGGAGCCCTGAAGGACAGACATCAGGATAAGAAGACCACACGCAAGAAGCCATGGCAATAAGATACTTACGCGTCAATGGCGATGTACTTTCGTCGCTTCAACAGCCCGAAGATATTGCTGCCGCTGGGGGATCCCTTCCTCTTACGGAGCTCCTCGAAGTCCACACAAAGACGACCGAAGTGCTGGACGTGACGGCCGGTGTGCGGTGGGGCCGAAGAAGAGCTGGGAAGGATGGCTTCAGGGGTGCCCAGTTGTGGCGAACAGCCGAGCGCCGTCTCACCAGAACCTCCCGAGGCTCCTAGAGCCTTGGCCTCGGGAGCCGCATGCCGCGTCTCCTCAGCGGCCGACGCCTCAGGAGGGGGGTCGTAAGCCCCCGAGGATGACGCCCCAGGATCACCACTCGGCATGTGCTCCTCAGCACTCAAGCCACCGGCCCCCGTCGGAGCTCGCCCTCCCGCACCTTCACCTGGGCCGAGCTCGGCACCGGCGGCGAGGAAGGGAACCACGACGACGGGGTTCTCGTGGGACCCCACCAGGCCGATTGGGCGCAGCCCCCACTCATCAAAGGAAGGCATGCTCGCGGAAAATGCGGCTTTGTTCTCGCAACGGTACAGCAGGCAGATATTCCTGGGCATGTTGTCTGGCAGAGGGACACCCGATAGGATCGTGAGCACCGTTGGCCGTGCCGCAAGAGGAATCCCCTTCTCCTGAAACCTCATATGGTCCTGGCTGCTGAGCAAGTCCCACATCGGGCGGGAGTGGCGCTGAAGTGGAGCGACCCGACGCTTGACGAACTCCTTCACCACCATAGGCGCAGTCATGCCGCGGTCTTTCAACCACCTCAGCCTGGCCCAGACGGGGGCAAGGCGGGGGCTCATGAGCTTCTGATGGCCCGAGCCGGAGTTTGGAACAGCAGGCCCCGCTGGAACTTGGAGCAGAGGGCTGAGCACGCCGGTGTCAACAAACACCCATCATGTACGGAACTCGCTCGTGGATGAAGGAAGCTCAAAGTCAATCCCCGCGCCCGCTGTCGCGGCCACGGCTTGGAAGCCCACGCACCCCGAGCTCTGCTGGGGACCGGTCAGATGCAATGAGAAGAAATGGCGGAGGAGGGCCACGGAAGGAGCGATGCCCACCATGGCCTCGCACAAGAAGGCGAAGACGGCAAGAAGGGTCACAGATTGAGGGTCGAGATGAAGCATGTGGATCTAATAATGCTCGAGCAACGCGTTGAAGAAGGCGGAGAAGGGAGGAATCAGGCCAGCCCAGATGGCATCTATGAAGATCGGGACCTCAGTGGCTGCCCGAGCCATGCGAGTGCGAGACGCGGGCCAAGCCACCTTCTCTCCCCACTCGCTGAAACTGGAGGCAAGCATGGGGCGCACCTTGTCCATGGCCTCATCGCTGAGCACCCGAGGCCGGCCGAGCGCCGGCTCAAAGGACGGAGGCGCAGTTGGCAAAGACAGAGGTTTCTTCCCCTTTTCAGCCTGTTTCGGCGCCATGGCGATGAAGCAGGCGGAGCGCAAGTCAGATTGGAAGGGCAAAGCAGGGCCTCGAGGAAGCAGGGAGATTGGAAGAGCCAGGCATGGGCGAAGGAAGAATAACTGTGTGAGATGCGGGGGCCGCATAGCCAGGCGGATTCTAGGGCAGCGTGGGGAAGTGGAGACGCCCACGTCCAATCAACCGCCACGCGTCAACCGAGGCCGCAGGCTTTTGGGGCCCGCGGCGCTCCGTACTTGACCCTTGGCTTCGCCGTGAAGCCAAGCCCGAGCGCACCTTGGGACCGGGGGCTACTGTTGGTGTTCTGGGAATGGGGGTCCCCATACTTGCCAGCCTGCGGCCCACTGCGTGGCTAGGCCAGCAGGCCGTATGACCCATCTTCATCAACAAGAGATCCAAGACCCTCGCGAGGGGCCAAGCTTCGCGAGGTGGACGACGCAAGACCTCCTCAGGAGTGGCCTAGTCAGGCAGGCTCACGAGGAGCGGAGGTATCAAGGCGGGGCAAACCTCACGAGGCTCTCGTGACGTGAGCCATGACGATCGGCGCCAGGCGGGCGCCAGCGCGCGCAGCGTCCTTGTTTCCTCTTTGGTGCTAAGGAGGCCAGTGCAAGCGAGGAGTACCGAGGCATCAGGCAAAGGTTGCCATATCGGTGCAACGAGACCAAGACCAGAAGGACGGCAAGAGGGAGGTCATCGTGGAGCCCAAGACGGCGTCACCACCAGAGCCTTTCGCAGGAGAAGACCACTTTTGTCAGGATAGCATGTACTAGCTGTCCCCCTTCGAATTTGCCCGCCGTTGTTGGCTCGCTTGCCGCTCAATATTTTGGGGAGAGGAGCAGGGCCTATATAAGTAGAGCTAGCCACCACCGTAGAGGGGATGGAGCAGTTCATCCATCTCTCACCCGCTAAGTTCACCAAGCACAAGAACACCTCCACCTCAGGAGGCTGTTCTTCCCCTAGTACTGTTCTTCGCCAGCCCAAGAGGCAATCCACCACCACCACACTGGAGTAGGGTATTACACCACAACGGTGGCCCGAACCAGTATAAATCTCGTGTCTTTCTGTGTTGCGAGTTCGTCGAGTTCGTCCGCGAGATTTATTGAGCTAGGGCGTAGATCGGTAGGAGGGAAAGACTTCGCGTGCACCCCAGTGTTCGAACCTTAAGGGTTTGCCGGAACCCCACATCCAACAAATATTGTGTATATGATGTAAAAACTAAGCATTGCAAGACAACATATGCATGATATGAGTAATATAACCCTGCCAAGTTTGAGCATACACCTTAGGGGGGAAATAGGACTGGTCATCTGCCTCTGAATCCTCCTCTGAGGAGCTATCTGTAACCAGCAACATATCTGCTTCAGCAGGTAGCACTGTCTGCTCTGAAGACCTTGTTTTCACTCCAGATTTCTGCATCACCAATTCAAACGGCTGATGCACAGGAAGAGCAGTTGAACATACAAACATTGTCGACAAATGGAATGAGTAATACGAAAAAGGATGGCATGATATAATTCACATATATGACGATTGGCTAAACAGCAAGGCATTGCATAATTCACACACATAATGCCTTGGAACAAGATAGCATTACAAAATTCACATATATAATGTCTTGCAACAAGATGGCATTGCAAAATTCACATATATGGTAATTAGACACTAAACAGGTGGCATTCACACAAATCATGTCTAAACTAAGCAAATGACATGCCAATGCAAGACACCATATGCATGATATGAGCAATATAACCCTGCCAAGTTAGAGCATGCACCTCGCGGGGGGGGGATATGACTGTTCATATGTCTCTGAATCCTCCTCTGAGGAGTTATCTGTAACCAGCAAGACATGCGCTTCGTCAGATAGCATTGTCTGCTCTGAAGACCCTGTTTTCACTCAAAATTTTTCCATGACCGTGTCAAATGGCTGATGCACAGGAAGAGTAATTGAATGTACTAAAATTGTTGACAAATTTAATACGTAATAAAAAAGGATGGTATGATATAATTCACATATAAGATGACTGGCTAACCAAGATGGCATTGCAAAATTCACATAATTGATGCCTAGCTAAACAAGATGGCATTGCATGATTCACATATATGATATAGAAACTAAACAGATGGCATTCACACAATGCATGTCTAAACTAAGCATATGACATATTTTATGTATAAAGTAAGCAATGCAAGGCACCATATGCATGATATGACTAACATCAGCATGCCAAGTTAGAGCAAAAGACCTCAGGGGGTAAATAGGAGTGGTCTGCTCCCTTTGAATCCCCCTCTGAACAGTTATCTTCCTCTTGATTACAGTCTGGAATGGGGGGAGGGGGGTTTCTTTTGCGCCGACCATGGAGCGACGTCTGTATGAAATTTTATTGCCACGCAAGGCTCGTCTCTTTTGCTCTACATGTTCAATACCATTGTGTACAATAACTGACATGCATAGGAATAAAATATATAAGGAGTGCATGCACAAGTCCAAAGTGATGGTAGCAAACTGTGGATAGACCCAAAACCAATGATAGCAGGCAGATAATAGCTTCAGTTAAAAAATACAGATAATGGCTCCTTTAATGTTTGTTTCCACCCAACATGAAACTCATAGTAGACACCCGAGATTAACCAGATAGTAGACAGATAGTATTGATTGCTGCCCCAATATGTACCCCACAACCATTTAAAAACTCAAGTTTGAGCATTAGTTTGGACCTGACTCGGAGTCTAACCGGTGAACAGGACGATAAAGTAGCATGTCATCATATTAAGCGATGCATAACGAAAGCAAACACGAAAGAGTGCGACCTCTCTTGCGGACCCGTGTAGTCCTCAAGGTCATCTGCTCAGTTGATGATGGTAATGCAGTTGTCATGGCTGCCGGCGGTGGGGAAGAAGATCTAAGGCGGCGAAAGACGGTCTGGAGGGCGGATCCCTGCTGTGGTGAACCCGTCCGTCATTGGACCGGCTGAGCTGGGGTGGACCACAGTGCAGCAGGAGCGGGACAAACCAGACAAGGTTTTCTTTGACACATATCTATAATAGAAGTAATTTTGTAAGGGCTTGTTTGAATTGGAGGATTCTAACAATGCAGGGATAGGAAATACACAGGAATAGGATAGGAATGCACGTGCAAAACAGAGAATTTAAAAACACAGGATTTCTACCAATCTGGGTGTTTGGTTCACAAGAATTGGAAGATTACTGGATGCAAAGAAGCATGGTGAGGTTAAGTCAAACCACAAGAAAATGTACGGTTATAATGCTACTATGCTACTATCTCTTATTCTTGTGCTTCATGAATAGGAATTTGAAAAGGAGGACAAGTGGATATTAAAATTCCTACGGTTTTTATTTCAATGAGACACTAAAGGAACAAATCCTACATTTTTTCCTTCGCTCCATTCCTTTTTACCAAATGCATGAATTGTAGTACCATAGGAAACTTTCCAATTCCTATGTTTTTCCTTCACTTTTCCTTTCAAGCACTGGCGATTCTAGTAGGCAGGCTGGAACAGGGAAAAGCCTATACTCAAAAATGTTTTTGTGCTACTTCGACTACTTTGGACCCAGGCCACTGCCCTACTAGCTCAACTCCTAGGCCCATCTACAAATGCATAGCTCAAACGCGCAAAAATTAATAATGATGATGTTCAAGAGAGTCCATCACAGGTAGCTAAGTTGTCTGGTACCTCACTGCTTGTCATATAGTAGGAGAAACTAATCGTATTTCACGTTACTATGTGTGCTCAGTGGACAATATATATAACATGTAGAGTAAAAAAGCGATGCAACAAGTGTACAACCTCTTTGGCGAAGCCATGTCGATCTCAGCATGATTGGGTTGGTCGATGAGGATGCTCCGACTGATTTGGCTGTCGGAGGAGGGGAAGAAGATCTTAGGCATCTGGAGATGGAGCCGGGAGTACCGCTCCGCTGTGATGGAGAGTTTCGTCGTTGGAGTAGCTTCGGTGAGTTGTACGACGGCAAGGCTGAAGCAGGACAAGAGAGACAATGTTAACTTGAGTGGAATTCTAATTGCATCTCCAATAGATGATGTAAAATACATAACCACAAAGTGCTAGATGTAAAATACATCAGCCGCTCATCTTTGAACTTAACTGTCGAAACTGAATTTAACTATCAAAATAGAATTTTACTGTCGTAACTGAATTTTGCTGTCAAAACTGAATTTTACTATCGAAACTGAACGCACTAGTAGCAGAAAAGCAGTAGCAGCAGCAGAGCGCCCGGAGCAGCAGCGCGTGCGAGAGCCGGGGCAGCTAGTCGTGTAGCAGCATCTCGGGTAGCAGCTGCAGGGGCTCGAGCGAGAGCAGGATCTGCTGCTCATGCAGCAGCGCGAGCACGAGTAGAGAAGCAGCGCAAGTAAGAGCAAGAGCGAGAGCAGGAGTAGGGCAGGCAGGGGACCGAGAGCAAGAGCAGAGCAGCAGCGCGAGCGAGAGCCAAAGCAGCAGCAACTCCTACTGATGTGGACGTCACCGCTGAGGGAGCGACGCCATGGAGGAAGTGGCCGGTGACGCCGCCGTAGATGGAGTCGCGCCATGTCGGCTCGGGACCGAGCGCCGGCAGCACCGTGAGATTGAATCAAGAAGAAAATGCAGCGATTAGTGTAGAACCTCTTTGGTGGCGCCGATTAGGCCTCATCTTCATCTGAGGAGTCAATGATGATGATGCTCTTCCGGTGGTGCGGGTGAAGATGGCGGTGTGGGAATGGAGGTGGCGCGAAAGACGAGGGGAACATCGGGGCAGCTCCTTGGAGGTGGAAGACGGGGTGGCTGAACCGGCGGGACGACGAGATCGACGACAGATCCTCATCTGGTGCGGTGGATGAGGGACTTCGAGGTGTTGCTGTGGATGACGTCGTCGGAGAAGAGGCTCCGGCTAGGTGGGCAGACGGAGGAGGGTGTGGGCTTCGCGGGTTTTCGCGGCCTCGGTGTACGAATGGGGGGCGGAGGGGATGGGAGGGGAACCATGGCTACGGGACGCGCTTGTCCGAAATGTGGGGTAAGTTACGAAAGTAGCCCCACTGATTTGAACTAGGTGGTTCTTTCGGTTCAGGGGTATCACGGGAATTTCACGTGTTGGGATTTGGCAGGTGTCGGTGTGAAAACCGGCGGATCTCGGGTAGGGGGCCCCGAACTGTGCGTCTAAGGCGGATGGTAACAGGAGGCGGGGGACACGATGTTTACCCAGGTTCAGGCCCTCTCGATGGAGGTAATACCCTACTTCCTTCTTGATTGATCTTGATGATATGAGTATTACAAGAGTTGATCTACCACGAGATCGTTGAGGCTAAAACCTAGAAGCTAGCCTATGGTATGATTGTTTTTGTCCTATGGACTAAGCCTTCCGGTTTATATAGACACCGGAGGGGGCTAGGGTTACACAGAGTCGCTTACAAAGGAGAAGATCTACATATCCGTATTGCCAAGCTTGCCTTCCACGCCAAGGAGAGTCCCATCCGGACACGGGACGAAGTCTTCAATCTTGTGTCTTCATAGTCCAACAGTCCGGCTAAAGTATATAGTCCGGCTGTCCGAGGACCCCCTAATCTAGGACTCCCTCAGTAGCCCCTGAACCAGGCTTCAATGACGATGAGTCTGGCGCGCAGATTGTCTTCGGCATTGCAAGGCGGGTTCTTCTCCAAATTCTAAGTACCTGTTGAGTAGTGTCCGGCTTCCCATAAATGTTGCACTCCTTGGCTTCTGCGCCTAATAATGGCTATCTTCCACGTGTCGAGCGAATGCGAGAAGCCAAGGCATTTTTACATTTGCCACCCTAGCCATGTGAGTAAATCGTCTATTAAAGAGACGGGGATTCAGATCACACCATCCTCCCACAGCGAGTATCCATCGGAGCGCGCCCGAAAAAATCCATTCCAACATGGCCGGCCATCGCAGCTCCTCCTCTCGCTCCCGTAGCCCTAAGCCCGGCAATTGGAAGAAGTGTTCCGTCCCTCACAGCCAATTAGGAGAGTTACAGACCCAGAGATTTCTCCCTCCAGCGTATATGGTCTCCGTTCGAGCCGGGCTCGCCACCTACAATGGCGGGGAGCAAGCGGAGAGCTTTCCCAACCCATCCATGGGGGAGAGGGTATGCCTTGTCCCTTACTTATTAAGAGGGCTTGAATTTCCAATTCATCCGTTCCTCCGCGGGCTCCTGGAGTTCTACGGCCTCCAGCTGCATAACTTTACTCCCGCCTCCATATTACACATCGCTGGCTATGTCACCCTTTGCGAGCTGTTTCTAGGCCGCGAAGCTCATTTTGAGGTATGGAAGAGGCTATTCTGCCTCGTACCCCGTACACAGGAGGGGTCAATATATCAAGTGGGCGGAGCCGAAATATGGCGCATCACCGGGACCGGATACCTGTCCAGTACTCCGAAGAAGACATCCGAAGACTGGCCTTCGGAGTGGTTTTATATGGAGGACGTCCCCCTTCCGGACCCTATTCAGATGGGCCTTCCTGAGTTCGACAATGCTCCCTTGAAGAAACGCCGCAGCTGACGCCCTCGGAGCCCTTAGGAGGAAGATAACGGGGAAGTCCTTTACCTGATGAGTCGGATACAGACGCTGGCCCAGTCAGGATTGATAGTAATCGAGGTTATGTCAATATGTATAATGCGGGGGGTGCAGCTACTTCAATATCGGGGGCTACCCATGTGGCACTTCAACGGAGAAGACGATGCCACCCGCTGCGGTCGTAATGGACCGGACTCAGTCGCTGCTCTAGCAAAAATTCTGTCCGATTTGTACAAAGGAGAGGAAGAGGAGTTCATCCGCATCAAGCCACGGGATGGATTCTTCATGTACAACCCTCCAAGCTGGGTGAGCTGCTACTTTTTAGTCCCAACCTTCCCGCATTCTTCGTCATAAGTATTTACCTTGCCATTTCATAGCAGGAACTGCAAAAAGCTGTAAGGGAGGTCCACAGCCCGCCTCCACAACTGGAGGACCCCAACCGGGCCCTCGACCCCGGACTTGAAGAAGATCCAGACACATTTCTGGAGCTTATTGACAGAAAGTTCTATCAATTAAGCTGCGACAGTGCCATGGTGGCCATCATAGCTGATTATCCGGGACTACTCCCCGCATCACATGTAAGTAAAACCGGAGTCCTAACTTCCAAGAAGGATCTCTTTTTCTGCACTTCACCTACCGCACACATATGGTGTTTTACAGGGAAGGCCCTCGGGACGCCATGCCGAACCCGCAGTGACTCACCTACAAGGGGCACCGAAGCCGGGTAGGCTTAAAAGGAAGCCGGTCAGGACCGAGACGCCATCGCAGAGGTATGAAAGAGAACCCCGCTCCGTGGTGGTCGTCTTTCAAAATATAATAACGCCCATGTTTCCTAGTAGGAAAAACGCTCGCCGGACTATATCCGGAGAGGTTGCCTGTCACGCCTCCACCAGTCGGGCTCCAGACCCGGATTTAGAGGCGGACGCTAACATGGGGCCAACGCTGGATGTTCCTCCTACAGAGGATGCGGATAGGCTATCCGCTACAAATTCAGAAGTGGAGAGCGCCATGAATCACAGGCGTCACCGGGCCGTACTCTGTGACGCTTGTTTCTCCCAAGAGGCGTTCGATGCCTTCAACTCAGGAGACGCGTACATCCGAGCTGCTCAAAAGGGTCTTGCCAGAGCCACGGACCAGTATGTAAAGGATATACGGGTAAGAAAATCTAATAATTATGTATATCAGCATACCCCGAGACTTGAAACAATTGGCACAACTTAAGGATCATTGTTTGCATAGGTTCTTACGGAGAAGAATACCCAGTTGTCTCAAGAGCTGGAGGAGTGCAAAGGCCAGCTTCAGGCCGTAGTTGCCGCAGTGAAGGAGTCCGAGAAGGCCCCATCAGGTAAAACTTGTTTCCATTGCAAAGAATGTCATGTACCAGGTAGTATGCGGCATGCGTGCAAATCTAACAATAGATTCTGCAGATGACTCTGGAGTGAATCCGGAGGTCGTGCGAGGGGATGAGCAACATGCTAACCGACAGCTAGAGGCCGGCGAGCGCGTGCTTACATGGGTTAGGCGGGAGAAAAACGATCTCCAAGACGCCAATACCCGGCTGGGCGTTGAACTGAAAGATGTTCGGGCCTAGCTTGCTAACTCCGTAAAGGAGAATAAGAGGCTTCAACGCGGCATTTTCAGTAAGTGCTTGAACGAACTTTTAAAGAGTTCAGCGAAGAAACCAGCTGACAAAATTATATCTGTAGGTATGCTGATGGGTCGTCCCGCGGAGGAGATGCCCGGGTCTACAGGCGATCTTCTGCCAGAGCTCTCACAACTGCACGAACAAGTACGACAGGTGATGCAGGGCATTGCTCAAGCCTTGTGGCCATCCACCGTCCTGCCAGGAGGCATGAGAGAGCTTGCAGAAAAGCTCAAGGGAGCGCAGCGGCGCTTCCGATTATGGAAGATATCAGCCTGCCGACAAGGTGCAAGGGAAGCCTGGGCCATGGTGAAGACGCGATATACCAATGCTGACCCGAACCACATGGCCGAGGTCGGGCCTGTGGGGCCTGATGGGAAAGAGATCCCCGTCAGTTTCGTTTATGACAAGGTAGAATTAGCCACAAAGTATTCTCAACAGGACTGTAGGCTAGACAGCCTGTTGGATGGTATAGAAGAAGAATTTAGTCAGTCTAAGTGACTGTGTACTTCAAGTGACATATATTGTCCCTAGCCGGATTGTAAATCATTTGTCATGGCGGACCCTTTCGCTTCAACCTCCGGACCCGACAGTCCGGAGTGTATCCGAATACCCGCTCAGTTATGTAAAAACCGGGATATGCGTGGAAACCAGGCGTAGGGGTCATAAGTGCTTGAACAGACAAGTACCCAACTAGCTATGTTATATTACATGGATAGTAAGAAACATCTTCCAGGGAGAATAGTTCCGTTAAGGGTTCCTTTCCCTGGGTACGCATGCATTAATGTGCATGTCCAGACTGTGAAAAGAGACGCAGGATATAAACTTCTGGGGGCATGTAGTACAATAAATAGAAATCATCTTTTGTTCACCGACCGAATATTCCCTTAAGAACGCTAGCTTTCTGCTTCACCCAGTCTGAGGTACACATCCGGCTGACCCGGCAGTAACAATCGCAGAGGTGCTCCCCTTATGCCCTAGTCGAATTAACGGAAACGTAGGGCATAAACACAAGAGCCAGGCAACCCAGCTTGGCCAAAACTTAAGTCATATCGATGCATATAATGGCGAAAAAAGGTACATGTGAAAAGTAACACATGTGTAGGGCCTAGAGCCTGGAACGTAGCTATATTAAGCTTCTATATAAGAAGCCCCCAGGTATCATGAGCGCAGCTAGCGCGTAAAGATTGTGTAGTCAAGACACATTTTAGCCTTTTAAGGCCTTGAAGAAAAAAGGGAAGAAAGAAAGAAAGAAAAGACAGATAACGAATATATAAAAAATTGACAGCGGTAAGGAGACGAACACAGAGTCCGGCACTAGGCGTAGAACCTTCTGAGTCTGGCTGCGTTCCATGGGTTTGGCTCGAGTCGATTGTCCAATGCATCCCGCAGACGGTATGCTCCACCGGTCAGAACTTGGTCAATAATGAAGGGACCTTCCCATTTGGGCTTGATCTTGTTCTTTTCCTTCTCCGGTAGGCGTAGAACGAGTTCGCCAACGTTATAAGTTTTGGCCCGTACTTCTCTGCTTTGGTACCTTCGAGCCTGTTGCTGATAGAATGCGGAACGGGCTTTTGCCACGTCACGCTCCTCCTCCAGGGCGTCCAAACTGTCCTGCCGATCAAGCTCGGCTTCTTTCTCTTCATACATGCGCACTCGAGGTGAGTCATGAATTATGTCGCAGGGCAGTACCGCCTCTGCGCCGTACACCATAAAAACGGGGTGTATCCGGTAGTGCGATTCGGCGTGGTCCGCAGCCCCCATAGTACGGAGTCGAGCTCCTCTACCCAGTGCGTATCGGATTCCTTCAAGGATCGCACTAATCTGGGTTTAATGCCGCTCATGATAAGACCGTTTGCTCGCTTGACTTGACCGTTAGTTTGCGGGTGATAGGCAGAAGCATAATCGAGCTTGATGCCCATGTTGCTGCTCCAAAGTTTTACCTCGTCGGCTGTAAAGTTCGAGCCGTTATCGGTGATGATGCTGTGGGGAACGCCATAACGGTGTACAACCCCGGATACGAAGTCTATCACTGGTCCGGATTCGGCCGTGATAACTGGTTTGGCTTCTATCCATTTGGTGAATTTATCCACCATGACCAATAAGTATTTTTTTCTTATGGCTTCCCCCTTTGAGGGGTCCGACCATATCCAGCCACTAGACCATAAAGGGCCAAGTAATGGGGATTGTTTGGAGAGCGGTAGGTGGCATATGGCTTTGGTTTGCAAAAAGCTGGCAACCGACGCAACTTTGAACGAGGTCCTGTGCGTCTGCTCGGGCCGTCGGCCAGTAGAAACCTGTACAGAAGGCTTTGCTTACAAGGGCCCGAGCTGCGGCGTGGTGGCCGCCAAGTCCAGCATGAATTTCTGCCAAAAGTTGTCGTCCTTCCTCTTCGGAGATGCACCTTTGAAGGACTCCGGTAGCGCTTTTCTTATAAACCTCTCCCTCGTGGACCTTGTAGGCTTTAGACCGCCGCACAATTCAGCGCGCCTCGTTTGGGTCCTCGGGTAGTTCCTTCCTAGTTAGGTAGGCCAGGAATGGTTATGTCCACTGGGAGATGACAGCCATTATTACGTGGGCGGAAGGTGTTATTTCGGTGGCAGAGCCTCCGATTATGTCAGAGTGTTCGGTATCTGGTGTTGTGGCCGGGTCCGGACCATTGTTACCGGTATCTCCTTCCCATACCACGGATGGCTTAAACAGCCTTTCCAAGAAGATATTAGGTGGGACAGGGTCGCGCTTAGCGCCGATGCGGGCGAGGATATCCGCCGCCTGATTGTTTTCCCGGACCACATGGTGGAATTCAAGCCCCTCGAACCGAGCTGACATTTTGAGGACGGCGTTGCGATAAGCCGCCATTTTTGGATCCTTGGCGTCGAAGTCTCCATTTATATGAGATATTGCGAGGTTTGAGTCCCCACGCACCTCCAGGCGTTGAATGCCCATGGAGACTTCCATCCGGAGACCATGTAACAGGGCCTCATATTCTGCTGCGTTGTTGGAGTCCGTGTATAGTATTTAGAGTACGTATTGGACTGTATCTCTGGTGGGGTATGTCAGGACGACGCTAGCCCCCAGACCAGCCAGCATTTTAGAGCCGTCAAAGTGCATAATCCAATTGGAGTACGCGCCGTACTCATTAGGGAGTTCGGCTTCTGTCCATTCGGTGACGAAATCAGCCAGTACTTGTGACTTAATGGCTCGCCGTGGTTTGTATATTATGTCGAACGGGAGGAGCTCAATAGCCCATTTAGCAATCCGGCCCGTGGCCTCGCGGTTGTTTATTATGTCGTTGAGTGGTACTTCAGAGGCCACCGTAATTGAACACTCTTGAAAGTAGTGTCGTAGTTTCCGGGATGCCATGAAGACCGCGTATGCTATCTTTTGATAATGTGGGTACAGTGATTTGCATGGAGTGAGGACAGTGGATACATAGTATACCGGCTTTTGAAGCGGGAACTTATGTCCGTCCATCTCTCGTTCGACGACGAGCACTGCGCTTACAACTTGGTGTGTTGCCGCTATATGTAACAACATTGGTTCGCCGACATTTGGCGCAGCCAAGATTGGGTTTGTGGCAAAAACGGCTTTTATTTCTTCCAATCCGGCCCTGGCCGCATCCGTCCACTCAAAGTGTTCGGTGCGTCGAAGAAGGCGATAAAGAGGCAGTGCCTTTTCTCCTAATCGGGAGATGAAGCGGCTTAAGGCAGCCACGCATCCAGTTAGCTTGTGGATTTGTTTGAGGTCTATTGGGATGGCCAACTGTGATAGAGCTCGGATTTTAGCCGGATTTGCTTCGATTCCTCTGTTGGAGACGATGAAGCCTAAGACCTTTCCGGCGGGCACGCCGAAGACGCATTTTTCCGGATTGAGCTTAATGTCGTATGTTCGGAGATTGTCGAACGTGAGCCTCAAGTCGTCTATTAAGGATTCGACGTGTCTGGTTTTAATGACCACATTGTCTACGTATGCCTCCACTGTTTTGCCGATCTGTGTCTCCAAGCATGTCCGAATCATGCGTTGATAGGTTGCACCGGCGTTTTTGAGCCCGAAAGGCATGGTGTTAAAACAGAAGGGGCCGTATGGAGTGATAAATGCCGTTGCGGCTTGATCGGACTCCACCATCTTAATTTGATGGTATCCGGAGTATGCGTCGAGGAAACACAATGAGTCGTGTCCTGCGGTAGCATCGATAATTTTATTGATGCGAGGGAGGGGGAAGGGATCCTTTGGGCAAGCCTTGTTAAGGTCCTTGAAGTCGACACATAGGCGCCAGGATTTGTCCTTCTTTGGTACCATCACCAGGTTTACTAGCCAGTCCGGATGTTTTATTTCTCGAATGAATCCGGCCTCCAGTAACTTGCCTAGCTCCTCTCCCATGGCTTGTCGCTTAGGGTCAGAGAAGCGCCGAAGAGTTTGCTTGACCGGCTTGAATCCCTTTAAGATGTTAAGGCTATGCTCGTCCAGCCTGCGTGGGATTCCTGGCATGTCTGAAGGGTGCCAGGCGAAGATGTCCCAATTTGCGTGCAAGAACTCCCGTAGAGCGGCGTCTACTGTGGAGTTTAACTGTACCCCGATGGATGTTGTTTTTGTAGGGTCCGTTGGATGGACTTGGAATTTGACTATTTCATCTGCTCGTTTAAAGGAGGTGGACTTGGATCTTTTGTCGAGTATCACGTCATCCCTGTCCACTGTGGAGCGCAACACAGTTAATTCCTCGGCCGCGAGGGCTTCGGATAACACCTCGAAGGCCAGTGCGGCTGTTTTATTTTCAGCGCGGAGTGCTATGTCCGGATCACTAGCTAGAGTGATGATTCCATTGGGCCCGGGCATTTTGAGCTTCATGTACCCGTAATGGGGTATAGCTTGGAAGATCGTGAATGCCTCCCGCCCTAGAAGGGCGTGGTATCCGCTATTGAACGGGGCCATTTGGAATGTGATTTCTTCGGACCTATAATTCTCCGGCATGCCGAATACCGCATCTAGTGTGATTTTCCCAGCACATCATGCCTCCCGACTAGGGATGATTCCTCTGCAGGTCATGCTGCTTTGCTCAATGCGGCTTTTGTCTATTTCCATTTTTTGAAGAGTCTCCTCATAGATGAGGTTTAATCCACTGCCGCCGTCTATGAGCACTTTGGTAAGCCGGAAGCCATCCACAATTGGACTAAGGACCAAGGCGGCTGGTGTTCGGGCTATTCGGAATTTAGGTTCGTCACTGGCATTGAAGGTGATAGCCGTATTGCTCCATGGATTTATTGCTGCCACGTGGCAGACTTCGGCAAGGCTGTGGAGTGCTCGCTTACGCCTATTATTTGAGGCGAAGATCTCGAAGACTGACAATACTATATTGTTGTTTTCCACGGGATGGTGCTCTGCGGTATTGTTTATGAGGAGATCCTCACCGCTCTTGGCCACCTGCCTGAGTACCCAACATGCTCTAAGGCTGTGTGTTGGCATGGTATCTACTGTACTGTGAATTTTGCATGGCCCATTAAGCCATCCCTCCAATACGGTTCCACGCCCTGTAGTGGGCTTTTGCTTCTTTGTAATTGGGTCAGGTGACTTACGAGAGTACACCCTTTTAGTTCGGACGGGGGGTTTTGTGAGAGCCGGAGGATCCCAAAATTTTGTTTGGGTTTTCCAGGCGCTTTCCATCGCACAGTACTTCCGTACTATGGCCGCCAGGTCAGCGAAGTGTGCTATGTCACAGCGACTTATGGCGTTGAGGATTCCCCTGTCCGTGCAATTTTTGCAAAAGAATGAAATTGCGTCTTCCTCGCGACAGTCCTTAACCTTGCTTATTACAAGGAGGAATCTGGCCCAATAGTGGTGCACTGTCTCTTGGGGCTCTTGTCTAATGTGGGAAAGATCACTTATATCTAGGTGGGTGGGTAGATTTAGGTCCGAACCCTGACCCGATCTGAGACCCAGGGGCAGAGGAGTTTCCGATCTTGGAAGTTCGGGCTCCGGGATGTTGCCCGCTAGGTCTGGCCCGCTGTCTGATTCTAGGTTCAAAGCTTGGGCCATGTCCTCCCGTAGACGGGTATCCGGCTTGGAGAGCTCAGGAATCCGGACATAGTTCGTCCTCAAGATAGAGGAAGAATCGCTGTGTTGCTCCTCCACCACCGCTATCTGATGGGTGACCGGCGGAGAGTTAATCTCCCTTTGGCCGGGTTTAAGCCCAATCCGATCATAGTCCGTAGCGACTCCCAAGGCGGCGATGTGATCCAAGAGCTTGTTCAAGGAGGAGAGCTCCATTAGATCCATCTGCTCGGCGAATCCCGAGCCGACGTGGAGGCGGTTTTTGATGACCAGAGAGGTCATCGTCGGCGCAGCGGCCGAACGGGCGGTCATGATGAAGCCGCCTAGTCGGAGAGTTTGGCCTACAGCCAGGGCTCCCCCGGAGGTGATGTTGTCCTTGACAACAAGACGAGCCATCGAGCCTTATGGTGACGGCACAGTGGAACTCTCAATGAAAGCACCAATGTCGGTGTCAAAACCGGCGGATCTCGGGTAGGGGGTCCCGAACTGTGCGTCTAAGGCGGATGGTAACAGGAGGCGGGGGACACGATGTTTACCCAGGTTCGGGCCCTCTCGATGGAGATTACCCTACTTCCTGCTTGATTGATCTTGATGATGTGAGTATTACAAGAGTTGATCTACCACGAGATCGTAGAGGCTAAACCCTAGAAGCTAGCCTATGGTATGATTGTTGTTGTCCTACGGACTAAGCCTTCCGGTTTATATAGACACCGGAGGGAGCTAGGGTTACACAGAGTCGGTTACAAGGGAGAAGATCTACATATCCGTATTGCCAAGCTTGCCTTCCATGCCAAGGAGAGTCCCATCCGGACACGGGACGAAGTCTTCAATCTTGTGTCTTCATAGTCCAACAGTCCGGCTAAAGTATATAGTCCGGCTGTCCGAGGACCCCCTAATCCAGGACTCCCTCAGCAGGAGGTGGGAGTTTTCGCGCGCGTTGTAATTTTAGGATAGCAAGGCGCGGGTTGAGATGGAGGGAGTTTTCGGAGCACAAAGAGACAAAGAGATATCTTAAAATTTCAGGGTAACAAGGCGCGGGTTGAAGAGGCGGGAGTTTCACGGCACGATAGACAGAGATGCTAACTTGAAATTTCGGCATAACAAGGCGCGGCTTGAAATTTCGGGAGAACAAGCTTAACGTGTACAAACAAAAGACAATTCGCACCTCACTAGAGAGAGCCATGTCCCGTTTTACTATATTACTAGAAATGCATTCAAATACAACAACAAAAAACTAAAAAAATCAGGATAACAAACTTAACATGTACAGTACCAAATCAATTTGCACTTCCCTCAAAAATAAGAAAAACAATTCATGTTGTCTAGCATATGGACTAAATTTGAGTACCTTTTCCCTGTTTGAATGGGATTGTACTCGGGTTAGCTATACAACCATCTAAATATTATCTTTACAACACATGACATGAATATAGGAGTAGTAAATTCCCATATAAATATGAACTACATGTACATGCGATCTCGAATTCAAATATATGTATCCATTTTATGTTGAATTCAAATCATAGTACATGTATGCTCTAGCTAGATGTTCATAATCTAAACTGATGTAGGGTAGAACCCTAGTGGACCGATGTTTCACGATTGGAGCGGATCCCGCGAAGAACACGAAGAACACGAGGGGAAAACAAGGGGAAACACGAGGGGAAACACGAGAGAATCACTCAAACCAACAAGAACAATCACACATGTGCTAGATCCTCGAAACACAAAGAGATACAGGATCCACGATCAACAAGGGACGACACATAGGGTAACCGGTTCTTCTCCGTGAGGAGGTCTTGAAGGGGGTCTCCTCCGTGAGGAGGTCTTGAATCCAACATGGATCTTCTCCGTAGAGGGGCCGCGGTCTCTCTCGTGGAGTAGATCCGTATGGATGAGCAAAGCTCTATATCTAATATGAGCTAAACCTATGCTAACCCTCAAATGGAGGAGGGGGAGGAGTATATATAGTCTAAGCCTTGAAGGGGTAAGTCAGGGGCGAAAGGGTACACGGGCTTCGACCCAAGTCACGCACGCAGGCGGGGTCCGGATGATCCGCATGGTGACCCGGATGATCCGGGTGTCGGGTCCGAATGATCCGGGTGGCCGTCCGGATGATCCGGCTTCATCGAGCAGGCTTCGGGTGTCTTCCGGCACGTTAGCCGGATTCGTCCGGGTGGTCGTCCGGATCGTCCGGGCTCGGTCTGGATCGTCCGGATGATCCGGACAAGTCTTGTCTTGTTCGTTCTTCTTCTTCCTTCTCCTATTCCATGCTTGGCCTTGGTCCTTTGATTCTCCATGGTCATCTTGGATGTACCTGGGTATATGCAAGGTCCATGCATGAGGTAGTAGCCATGTCTCATATGTGGAAAGTGACGGTTCGAAGAGGAGTGAGTTCACCTTGTGTCCAATGGCATATGGTCGAGGTCTCATCGTATGTCCTCTTGGGGCTTGGGGAGTAGTCGAAGTGTACATGGGGATGATCGTAGGATGCACCGCATCATCTCCCCCCCCTTGGGAAAGATCCGACCTCAGATCGTGAGCCTCATCACCATGGAAACGGCTGTTGTGGATGGACTTGTAGTTGGACGGAGTTGAAGACATTGTGCAATCCAAGTACTCCAAGGTGTCGCCGGAGTGGTATACATGCAAAAAGAGAAAACACAAACAACACTCGGAAATACAGTGGTTAGCGCACACAAAGTGTCCATCATGTAAGAATGAGTCTGTGCGGCAAGATTGTTCGTGACAAAGCGCATGAAGCTTATCAAGATGATATAGAATGATATGCAAAGCGTTCATGGGAGAAAAATCATACATTGTGCACACAAATGTGTTGTGAATATGATGAATGCAACCATGGTGCAAAATGATGTCATACTGAGACGGTTTATCAATAGCATGAATATGGCAATGGATGCTCAATATGATTATGTTATCATGCAATTGATGGTAGGCAATGTGATCAGTATGTATGAATATGCCATCAAGAAAGATCACAACAAATTTGCTAGGGAAATGCACAAGCTCATATATCATGGATGACATGGGAATACAAGATGCAACAAGGCAATCATAATGTGAGTCAATCCATGCATAAGATGCAAATTTGTTATGTGTGGTGTTGTACCAAAGCTCGATGTTGTGGCACTCCTCAACTTGAAGGTCCATAGGGTCCATCTCCAATGTCGGTCCTCCCTCCAATATATGTATAATGTAGACAAGAAGAAGGAGACCACAATGAAATAATGACCCATCCAATATGCGTAATTGAGGATGGCTCAAAGGGAAGGAGTTCACCTTTAGGAGATTCTCAAAAATGTTGGTGTTGCGCATCATGTACGCCTTCATGTGACCAAGTTGTTTCGTGATGGAAATGCCTTGAGAATCCTTCGAAATGAAAGAACATGACAAACACTCGGAAAAACAAATGAGGTTAGCAGAGGTGCAAAACCTATCATTCATATGGTAAGATATCCAACAAGTGTATGCATCATGCTCATCATAAGAAAGGACAAGGGAGCATTTCATAGTATGGAGGCATATGATGCAAGAACAACCAAATACAATAGGCTCAAATAAACAAGCATGCATCACAAGTAAAGTGTCCAAGTCTCCAAGATCAATAAGCATAGATGCAACAATTGGAGGCAAGCGATAATGAATAAGATGTATCATGTGAGAGGCATGAATATATATGTCATCAACCCAAGAAAGCGAGTAATAGTGGAACATGGGTGATGCGACAAAGCAAGCAATCATAGCGATCAAGTCAAGCAAGCTAGTAGTGCGAAGATGCAACATACTAGAAGGAATCATGGTAAACATGTCATGGGTGCAAATAGTGTGCACGAATAATTCACATGACATAGCACAAGCATGAAAGCAAGATATGAGGAAAGTATCAACAATGTATTGGCGAGAGGCCATATGTAAATAGTAATGGGACATCATGACTCTCCCAACACAACAAGCATCAATGGCATGGGGCACAAAGAAAGCATGGCAATAGCTACAAGGATCTCCACCAAGCATGCAAATGCACATAGAAGTAGTAGAATGGTGAATCATATGTAAGTGCAGACAAGGGTCACAATTGCCTGGCAAAGGCATAGAAGCAAGAATAACATGCAAAGTGAACATGGTAAAATGGGCATAATGTGACAAGTGATATATAGCCCATAGCCTTGTGAGAGCCAATTAAAAGGAATGCATGAAGTCGGTGCGCGAAGAGAACGGTGGTAAGGATAGTTTACGGGATCCCAAATCATCGTTGCTCTCAAGAGCTCGTTTCGTCAACTCTTGGGATTGAGAGGTTGACGAGTATACGTGAGTACCTACACAAAACAAATACAAAGGGAAAATTGTGTGTGCCTGGTATATGTACACATCATCCATCATGATGCATACATGCATGTGTTGGTTCGCGCAAAATAGCCAATGCTCAAATAAATGAGATGCGTGATATAGAAACATGCCATCCATCATGATAGGTTTGTTATTGTGTATAACATAATGGAGACTCAAATTGTGTGATGCATCATGCGAAATAAGTAGAGCATTGTTATTCATGTAATGCATATGGTGCACGCAATTATTGGAATCATGCAAAGTATGGAATGCATCAAAATCTCCTAATATGTATGAGGAAACTATGGGGGTGTCCTCATGAGCATTTGTAGAAACATCACATGGAGAATATTGAAAACATCCAAAAAAAAGCATATTTGGAACAATGTGATCATGGCATGGCATAGTAGATGAATTGCGCAAATCATGTAAAGGAAGCATAGCAATATCATCGCATGAAAAACAAAAGCCAATGACCATCATCTCGTCATCTATGCCATAAGTGCAAATGGGATTTATTTTAATGGGGCATGCATAGTTACTATGTTGAGATTGAAATGATGCAATATGGGAGATCTCACTCATAGCATATGACAAGTTCAAAGGATTTTCAAACATGATGTGACCAATAGAATTTTTACATGATATCCTATGGAGCATAGCATCACAACTAGGCAACTCAACATGCTCATCATCATATTCATCATAAATGGGTAAGCCATGACATGAGGAAGTCGCACTAGCATGAAGCATGGGAATAGGTGTGTCAACATCATGCAAGCAATCATTGGTAATATAGTCCACTAGTGGGACAAGAGAAGCACCATCACCTATGTTACCTTTGGAGCGTCGCTCATGTGTTGTAGGTGAGGTTGCAACTTGATGGTACCATGTGGGGGGTGCATCTTCTTCCACCATGGCCATCGTCGTCTCCATTGGAGGTATGGAATCGTCAAGGATAGGCATGTCGTCATGTAGGAGACCTAGCACCAAAGAAGAAAACACACTAGGAGTAGAGGTTAAGTCATTAGAAATCATAGTGGCCTCACGTGCCGTGTCAACTACCTCACTCACTAAGTGTTGTGGCTCACTCACCCCCAATATGAAGCTCTCACTCGTATGGTTGGTGGAGTCACTCAAATGTCTCTCAACCTCACATAGGATGTGTGGCATGCTCTCATGTGTGGGGCTAGTGATGGTCGCACTCATCCTCTCATAGGAAATGGTCTCAATGTCACATATGCTGGAGTCACTCATATCACTCATGTGGTAGTGGCTCTCCTCACATGGCAATTTGGACATCTCGTCATATGTGGGTGTCGGAGAGGTGTAGGTGCAAACGTCTCCATGCTCAAGCCTATCGCCAACTTGGTTGAAGGGATAGTCCCATGCTCAACCTTCTTGTCGCCGTTTTGTTGTTGGAGGCCCATATGATGTGGCACCTCGTAGCTCGTCTCCATGACCGAAGGGAATTGCCCATGCTCGGCCATCTTCTTTGAGGGGCTTCCGAAGATGGAAGTGTCTCCTCACTTGTAGTTGGTCGCCTCGTTGTTGAAGATGTCGATGTAGGCGAACTCATGGGAAGTAGGCGAAGATGACGTACGTCCAAAGGCGAAGATGCCTTGAGAACACTTGGCGAAGATGCCGAAGTGGTTGGTGTAGCCGTAGCTCCATCTTGGTGGTGCTCGTCTCGCGGTCTTCTCTTGTGGTCATGAAGTTTGGCCGTAGCTTGATGTAGAGGTTCTTGGGACTTGTATGTTTGCGCTTGGCGAGCATCTTCATGATGATGGTGTCGTTGTCGCACTTGAGCTCATAGTAGATGTCGTTCGTCGTCGTCGTGCACATGTTGCTTGGAGGTGACTTGCCCTTCATGACGATGTTGATGATGGTCGCCATGGAGATGTGGACGTGGACGACTTGCGCTTGCATCTTGTTTGCGCTCCGAAGACTTGTGACTTGAATGTCGCCGCCTTGAGGATGATGAATGGGAAGAACGGTTGATCAACAAGTAGACCAATAGCAATGAATGGCACACGGAAACACACACACGGATAGATAGATAAATGGGGTCGTGAAACCAAGGAACGAGGACAAAATGTGGAATCCATGGAAAACGCTCGTGTTGCACAACTCAAGAGAGACGCAAGCACGATTGCTCAATAGGCGGATATGACACTTGTGCACAACCTATAAGATGCAAAGATATACCAACTTTCTATCCCAAGTATGCTATGTGTATGATGTTCCCGGTGTTTCTCTCAAGATGATCCACGATGATCGGATATGACAATCTTATGTGCAATGTGGTATGATGCTATGGCTATTGCTTACAAGCTTCTTTGCTCACTCTCTTTTTTTGCTTAAAAGTTTATTCCTTTTTTTGATATGGCCACAATGCACAAACCAAGATGGCAATAGTGTATATGCGGGAACAGTCTTGTGACACAAGAGATGATATGATGATACCAAGATGATATGGTATTCATGCAATGGGAGGTACGGATCACTAATGTGCACAAGTAACATTGCCGGCAATACTCAAATGGCTAGTCTCGATAGGCAAGTGACGCAAAATGGGCTAGGGGTTATCAATGCAGTTGCAAGGGGAATATACAATGGTGTCGTCGAGGTTACCGTCCTTGTACGATGACGACTTCGTGGCGATGATGAGTGGCGGTGTTCTCGAAGTTGACCTGTTCCTAATTAGCCGAAACACCTTAGGAAACGGAAAAAACCGCAAACTCAAAATCTCAAATGTCAAATGGTGGTAGAGGAAATTCAATGATGGGTTTTGTGAGTAGGCAATGCGGGGGTGGAGGGTTATTGGGCTATGTGAGTCAGAGTTGGAGGTCACCGTCCCTAAGTAGACGAAACACCTTAGGAGAAACAACTCACAACTCAAACAAAATTGGGTTAAGTTGGGGTGGCGGAAGTGTATGGTGGGCAAGTGTAACACCCCGGTTGTAACTTTCCATATTTGTAACTCCAACTCTTGCCATTTTCGGCTATGTGTTATGATTTTCCCTTCGTGGTCGGGTTTTTTTTCGTTTTGCATTTTGTTCATGTCATGCATCCCATATCATGTCATCATGTGCATCACATTTGCATACGTGTTCGTCTCATGCATTCGAGCATTTTCCCCGTTGTCCGTTTTGCAATCCGACACTCCCACCTACTCCGGCGCACCCCTCTTGTTTTCCTTTTCGTGAGCGGGTGTTGAACGTTCTCAGAATGGACCGAGGCTTGCCAAGTGGCCTTGGTATAACACTGGTAGACCACGTGTCAAGTTTCGTTCCATTTGGAGGTCGTTTGATGCTCCAACGGTTAACCGGGTAACCGCAAAGTCCTTTTGTGTGTTGCAGCAAAACCCCCCTCCAAACAGCCCAAAATCCACCTAAGTCCCCTCCATGCTCTCGATCGTTCGATCACGATCGTGTGGGCGAAAACCGCACTCCATTTGGAGTCTCCTAGCTCCCTCTACCTATAAAAACACCTCCCCTCCGAAATTTTCGCATATCAAACCCTAACCCTTCGCCCTCTGCCGCCACCGGACACGTCCGCCGCCACCGGACGCATCGCCGCCGCCGCCCGCAGCCTATCGCCCGCCGACACGTGGCCTTCGCCACCGCGCGCCGCCG
>NC_057802.1:269862181-269869986 GCF_018294505.1 Triticum aestivum | reverse complement strand
CCCCGCCGCCGAGCCGACCCGTCCCCGCCGCCGAGTAGCCTCCAGCGCCGCCTCACTGCCCGCCGTCCTCCGCCGTGGCTCCGCCCATCGCCTCCCGCCGGCGCTCCTCCGTCTACCCCGCCGGCGCTGTTCATCACCGCCACGCGCCACCGCCCGCCGCTCCGTTCCTCCTCCAGCGCGCCGCCGTCGTCCCCACCGTCCTCCTCCCCGTCGGCGCCTCCGCCTCCTCTCCTCCATCCCCGAGCTCCGGCCGCAGCGCCCCGACTCCGGCGAGCTCGAGCAGCCCGAGCCCGATCCCGATCGGGTCAACCCGAAGGTTGACTCTCCCCTCTCCCCGAAATATTCCAAGTCTGGATATTTTTGCATAATGTGCTCCTGTTCATCGCAACATAACTCTCTGCATACTGCTCAGGTGCGCGCGTGTAATATATCGAAATGTTCGTCTCGAGATGCTCTTCATTGTGTTCCTTTATGCCATGTTCATTTGAGTCCAAATTGATGCCCAAATCTCTGGTGCAAGAGTGCTAGTTGCTGTTAACTGCTGTTACTTATCAGAACTTGAGGATTTGTTATTTTTGTTGCATTTGATGTGTGCATCTTATGGGCATGAGCTCTACATGTGTTTTGATGAATGCCATGCCATCTTTACAAAGGTGTATGCCATGTATTTTTGTGATCTCTGTGGTTACTAGCACAAGCATGCAAACTAGACTTCGTGATGTTTCTGATTTCAGGGACAGTAATTTTGCCAAGTCTGTGACTGCTGTTATTTTGTTGCCATGTATGCATGTGGCTACAGAGAAGATCCATGCTCCTTCTGGTGATGTTCAGTAAGGATGTTTTGTAGATATAGTTATGGTCTAGGTATTCATGCCCTTGTTTGCAATTATGGAGTGCCATAGCCTGTCTTAATCTTGCTCTACTTTTGCTATAAAATATTCCTGGCAGATTCTTAACATGATAATCAATTTTGCCAAGCTTGTTGTAGTTGTTTCATACGTGCTATGTATTTGTTCTTGCCATGGAAGGCTTCATAAACATGTCTTATTTCTGTAGGTATACTTGTTTTGTCATGCATTGCTTTGTGCTGACTGAATCAAGCTCACCAAGATGCCTTCATAATACTGTTTCTGCCATGCTCTGTTAACGAAACTTGCTATGTTTACATGGTTGCCATCATATCTTCTGGTCCTTTTTGGCTTATGGTCACTAAGGGACTTTTGTTTTATGCATTTAGTAGATGCATGTCATGCCTTGTTTTGCTATTTTAAGTTCCTGTAGCATGTGTTTCGCTTGCTTTGAACATTGCTACCTGATGCTGATTCTGCCATGTCCAGTAATTTCACCAAGACTGTGAACCTGTTATCTTTTGCACTTTTGCCGTGCTTGTTTGAACCTGCTGTGGTGTGATCTAGCCGTATCTCAGTGTTCATCTTTTGTCAAGCATCTTCTATAGATTACTGCCATATGCTTTGTTGCTATTTTGGAGTGCTTTAGCATAGTTACTTGGTGTATTTTATGTGCTATCATGTTGTTAATCGCAGAATCGTGTCATTCTTGTTTTGTTTGCCATTTGCAAACCGTGCATCCGTTTCCGGTGATCTTTATATCGATTTCGACCGAAATTATCTCATATTTCCAGTGGCATGCTTGGTTTGCCAAGTTACTGCCTTGTTCATCATTTTTCTTCCGGAGCACGCATATGCATCGCATATCATATCCTGCATATCGTACATGTTTTGCATCATGTTGCTTGTGCATTTCCCGTGATTGATTGTGGTTCCGTTGCTTGTGTTCTTGTTTTGAGTAGAGCCGGGAGACGAGTTCGTGAACGAGGAACCTGTTGAGTACGCTTACGAGGATCAAGGTTTCGACAACTCTGAGAACCTTGCAGGTAAGATGACCATACCCTCGAAATCACTTCTATCTTTGCTTTGCTAGTTGTTCGTTCTATTGCCATGCTGCGCTACCTACCACTTTCTATATCATGCCTCCCATATTTGCCATGTCAAGCCTCTAACCATCTTTCCTAGCAATCCGTTGTTTGGCTAAGTTACCGCTTTTGCTCAGCCCTTCTTATAGCGTTGCTAGTTGCAGGTGAAGTTGAAGTTGGTTCCATGTTGGAACATGGATATGTTGGAATATCACAATATCTCTTATTTAATTAATGCATCTATATATTTGGTAAATGGTGGAAGGCTCGGCCTTATGCCTGGTGTTTTGTTCCACTCTTGCCGCCCTAATTTCCGTCATACCGGTATTATGTTCCTTGAGTTTGCGTTCCTTACACGGTTGGGTGATTTATGGGACCCCCTTGACAGTTCGCCTTGAATAAAACTCCTCCAGCAAGGCCCAACTTTGGTTTTACCATTTGCCACCTAATCCTTTTCCCTTGGGTTTTCGCGAGCCCGAGGGTCATCTTTATTTAAACCCCCGGGCCAGTGCTCCTGTGAGTATTGGTCCAGTCTGTCAGTCGCCGGTGGCCACCAGGGGCAACTCTGGGCTCGCCTATCGGCAGCTTGGACAATCCGGTGTGCCCTGAGAACGAGATATGTGCAACTCCTATCGGGATTTGTCGGCACATTCGGGTGGCTTTGCTGGTCTTGTTTTACCATTGTCGAAATGTCTTGTAAACCGGGATTCCGAGACTGATCGGGTCTTTCCGGGAGAAGGTTTATCCTTCGTTGACCGTGAGAGCTTATAATGGGCTAAGTTGGGACACCCCTGCAGGGTATTATCTTTCGAAAGCCGTGCCCGCGGTTATGAGGCAGATGGGAATTTATTAATGTCCGGTTGTAGATAACTTGTCACTTGACCCAGGTAAAATACATCAACCGTGTGTGTAGCCGTGATGGTCTCTTCTCGGCGGAGTCCGGGAAGTGAACACGGTTTGAGTTATGCATGAACGTAAGTAGTTTCAGGATCACTTCTTGATCATTTCTAGCTTCGCGACCGTTGCGTTGCTTCTCTTCTCGCTCTCACTTGCGTATGTTAGCCACCATATATGCTTAGTGCCTGCTGCAACTCCACCTCATTACACCATCCTTTCCTATAAGCTTAAATAGTCTTGATCTCGCGGGTGTGAGATTGCTGAGTCCTCGTGCCTCACAGATTCTACCAAAACAGTTGCAGGTGCCGACGATGCCAGTGCAGATGACGCAACCGAGCTCAAGTGGGAGTTCGACGAGGAACGTGGTCGTTACTATGCTTCTTTTCCTGATGATCAGTAGTGTAGCCCAGTTGGGACGATCGGGGATCTAGCATTTGGGGTTATCTTATTTTCATTTGGATTTTGACCGTAGTCGGTCTATGTGTGGATTTTGGATGATGTATGAATTAAATTTATGTATTGTGTGAAGTGGCGATTGTAAGCCAACTCTTGTTATCCCATTCTTGTTCATTACATGGGATTGTGTGAAGATAACCCTTCTTGCGACAATACCACAATGCGGTTATGCCTCTAAGTCGTGCCTCGACACGTGGGAGATATAGCCGCATCGTGGGCGTTACAAGTTGGTAATCAGAGCCATCCCCGACTAAGGAGCCCCCTGCTTGATCGAATCGCTGGCGTTGTTGAGTCTAGAACAAAAATGTTTTGAGTCTTAGGATTATATATATCAGAGTAGGATTCTTTTTACTCCTCAGTCCCTTCGTCGCTCTAGTGAGGCCTCCTGACGTAGAAGTTTTGACTCTTCTCTCCTCAAATTTCACTAAATATTTTTTTGGATCACGCGGGTATCTTAGAATCGTTCCGATGGTTTTGTGACGAGAACATTGTTCTTGGTGCCTCCTGACATTTAGGGGTTGTGGCAGTGTCCCGGGGAGTTGAGCTCCGAGGTGTTGTCGTCACAATTTTATCGTTGCAGTTCTGGAATACCTGAGTTTCGCCGACATCGAAATCTCTTTTATGCAGTTGTTGGTGAGATCACCTCGACGCCACCCAGTACTGGGGCGGGAGTTTGGGAGTATTGCCATAACTCGTATAACGGATTCTTTTCGAAGGTTGAGGTACACGATTTCCGAAGGTTTCTTGGTTATGTGTTGACGGATGGATACAGCTGGATCTAGGGATTGCTAGGTTGGGTGATATATTTTTGTGTCCCCTGTATCCCCAACACCAGATTGCATAACCAGAAAGTTTCGGGAGTTTATAAGTGGGAATTCAAGTAGTTCCTAGGATATCTTTCCGACAGACGCATGATATGAGATTGGGGTTCGACGTCTAGTGGTCCGCCTTTCCACGGTTGGTTTTACAGTGGTCTCATAGTGTCTTAAAGAGTCCTTGGCTATGCCAACTCGGGGACGCTTCGTATGTCATGTGCACTGCCTTGTACATGATGGTGCTGTACGATCGAGCCCGTGTGGGCCCCACCACGAAAACTTCGGACGAAATCGCTATCATATGTTTGTTCCGGCTTACTCTGCGAGCCAATCCTTTGTTTTGGTTTAAGTTGTGGTATTCGAGTTGCTTCATTGTCAGGTGTTGATTCCTTACCTTTCCTAAGCGGTGTTCTCATACTTCTATGTGAATACCAATCCCTCTTGATCATCGAGATTGTCATCCCAATTCTTTCCAACCGGCGTGCTTCTCTTCAAGTGCATCCAGTCATCCCAATATTCGCAAGATCAATTCTAAGTTTTCTCAACGGTATCCATTCCATCTGCCCAAGTTGCCTTTGTTTTCCCGCCCTCCCACCCTTTTTCTTCAAGGACTCAGATTTCTTAATCAAGTATCCATCTTATAGATGGGAAGTCTCTCCATTCTTTTTCGTCAATGTTCTTATCCGGCGATTTCCCATGAAGATACTAACGGAGCTTCAAGTTTATCATTCTTTGTTCTTTTATCTTCCTCGGTGGTTTGAATGCAAGCTTTCGGTGTTGATCGTATCCTTTCATCGTTTCAAATGTTTTCTCATGCCGGTGCACCTCTTAATCATCCACCTCTTGCTATTCATGTTTATCTGGAGTGCTGAAGGTATCCCAGAGGATTCATGTTTTCTATTCTTAATACTTTCTAGCTATTTCGAGGTCTTACCTTATTCAAGCCATTTAATTGAACTGACGCAATCTCTCTTTTAAATCGTTCAATGGTGTATCTTTTGAGTGGGCCCTAACCCACAGGTCTTTTCCCAGGATCTTACCTGACTCTTCTAATTTTCCCGAAGCTATTCTCAAATTCATTTAAAAGTTTGACGTAAGAATGTATTTCATCAGTCATATGCCTTTGTCCAAGATCTTCCAAATTCTTTCATCATTGATTCAACTTTTCCATTCTAAATTGTTCCGAAGTGCCTCAATAATTCATGGTGGTTCTCATCATCATTCTCAACATTTGAAGACCGAAGAAGGATTTCTCCTAAATCTTGTCCATTCTCTTGAAGATTCATGGCTCTAACTTGTTGCCGTCCTCTCATAATTGTTTTGAGTGTGAGAATTCTTTTCACCCATCCGGAGCAATTCAGGAGTCTTTTCAGTTTGATTCTCTGGAACTCATCATCTCAGAATTATTCATTCTCAGCTTTCAGCTCTCGTTCTCGAATTCTTCTAGTGCATCATTCAAGTATTATCTAGTCAGCTCGGGATCTCTGCGTTCACTTGTATCTAAATTCTCTCAAGTATCTTCGTTCATTTCTAATTCTTCCCGATGTTTCTTTATCTTTTCTTCGTTCATTTTCAATTCTTACGGTGGTTCGTTCAAGATTTCTATTCCTTCGTTATCATATCAATTCATTCGTTGTTTCCAAATCCTACCGGTGGTTCATCAAGACCTTCCCAAGTTTGCGCCATATCTATCTTAATCCTTTCGACGAGAGTAAGTACTATGACAAATCCATTGCTTGTCATCAATTAATTGGTGAAGGATGAGCATAATGTAATTCTTATTCTTGTTTCATCGAGTAAATTCAATTCCTTATTCCGGAGGTTCATCAAAATTCTTGATTTCAATTGTTCATCTTTCTTTCCGGAGTTCCAAGTTTTCTCGGTTATATCATTTCAAAGCTTCATCTTATCACTGCAAGGCTTCACCTGGTGTTTTCAACTTCTCTTTCTTTCTATCATCCTTTTATTACCGGAGTTCTTCATGGAGTTTTTTTCATGGTGGTTCATCAAGGATTTAATTCATTCTCGAAGTGTTCTCAAGATTCTTGTTGGAAGAGCTCAAATATTTTTCTTCTTGCATTCCAAAGTGCAATTCTTTCTCTCTTATCTTTTGAGGTGGTGTTATGTCATTCTTGATAATTTTCTTCATGTTTCATGATTCATAAGTTATCAAGAATGAGATATTTAAACCCATCGTTTCTTCATTGGAATTATCTTGGGTTATATTTCACCTAAAGCCTTCCCTAAGGAATGTTGCTATTGTGGTGCTCATCAATGATCCAAGTTTTCTCCTATCCTCTTGGTGAAAGAAGTTTTTCATCGCCTTGGTGCTCTCACTCAAATCAATGGCTTCCTTTAGTGGCCGTTTGTCACCTCATAATGTTGAGATGTTTCCATAAGTCCACTCCAAGCTTATTCTTTTCGTTGTTGGTTTTCCAACAACTCCGTTCTTCTCCGTTCTTTTCATTGCATTCTTTCATTTCTACCAGAGGCATTGTGATATCGCTCTCTTCGACCCATCTTCTCGTTTTGTCAAGATCATCTTCTTTCCTTGCTTATCCATTTAACCGGAGTGTGCTGTCATCTCTTCAATTTCTTTTCATCTTATCAAGTTTCCTTCTCTTTTTCAACCGGAGTGCTGTCAAAATTATTTCATTCTTGTTCCTTGGCTATCTCGTTATATCGGTGTGGTTTCATATTCTTTTGGTTCGTTAAGCCCTTGTTTCATGTCTTTCAACCCACAAGGTTCTGATAATGTTCCTTGTTCTCCTTTTCTAACGGAGTGTTTGTAATCTCGTTCATCTCCGTTGTATTCTTTTCTAAAAATTGTTTAACCTCTCAAGGTTCTTTGGTTTCACTCGTTTGTCAAAGAAGCAACTTTGTTTTACTTTTTCCTCTTCCGTTTCTCTCCGGTGCCATCCTGGATCTCGGGACGAGATCCTCTCGTAGTGGTGGAGTGTTGTAACACCCCGGTTGTAACTTTCCATATTTGTAACTCCAACTCTTGCCATTTTCGGCTATGTGTTATGATTTTCCCTTCGTGGCCGGGTTTTGTTTTTCGTTTTGCATTTTGTTCATGTCATGCATCCCATATCATGTCATCATGTGCATCTCATTTGCATACTTGTTCGTCTCATGCATCCGAGCATTTTCCCCGTTGTCCGTTTTGCAATCCGACACTCCCACCTCCGGCGCACCCCTCTTGTTTTCCTTTTCGTGAGTGGGTGTTGAACGTTCTCAGAATGGACCGAGGCTTGCCAAGTGGCCTTGGTATAACACTGGTAGACCACCTGTAAAGTTTCGTTCCATTTGGAGGTCGTTTGATGCTCCAACGGTTAACCGGGTAACCGCAAAGTACTTTTGTGTGTTGCAGCAAAACCCACCTCCAAACAGCCCAAAACCCACCTAAGTCCCCTCCATGCTCTCGGTCGTTCGATCACGATCGTGTGGGTGAAAACCGCACTCCATTTGGAGTCTCCTAGCTCCCTCTACCTATAAAAACACCTCCCCCTCCGAAATTTTCGCAGATCAAACCCTAACCCTTCGCCCTCTGCCGCCACCGGACACGTCCGCCGCCACCGGACGCATCGCTGCCGCTGCCCGCAGCCTATCGCCCATCGACACGTGGCCTTCGCCACCGCGCGCCGCCGCCGGCCTGCGGGCCCGCCGAGCCCATCCGTCCCCGCCGTCGAGCAGCCTCCATC